>NW_007259184.1:290614-295408 GCF_000164805.1 Carlito syrichta | reverse complement strand
GCCTCAGCCTTCCAAGTAGCTGGAACTACAGGTGTGCGCTGCCACGCCTGGCAGAATTTTTTGATTTTATTGTAGAGATGAGGTCTCGCCTGCCCAGGCGGGTCTTGAACCCGCGGCCTGGGTCTTGCACCCGCGGGCTCAGGCAATCCACTCACCTCAGCCTCACAAAGGTGCGGGATTACAGGCTGAGCCACCGAGCCCGGCTTCTACTCATTTTTTACTCCTTCCTTCCTTGCTTCCTTCCTTCCTTCACGAACTTCTACTCATTTTTTACTCCTTCTTTCCTTCCTTCTTTCCTTCCTTCCTTCACAAACTTCTACTCATTTTTTACTCCTTCCTTCCTTGCTTCCTTCCTTCCTTCCTTCTTTCACAGAGTCTTGCTCTGTCGCCCAGCCTGGAGTGCAGTGGTGCAGTCATGGCTCACTGCAGTCTCGAACTCCTGGGCTTAAGTGATCCTTCTTACTCAGCCTCCCACGTAGCTGAGACTGCAAGCAAATGCCACCATACCAGGCTAATTTTTTGATATTTTTGTAGAGACGAGGTCTTGATATGTTGCCCAGTCTGGTCTCGAACTTTTTGACTCAAGTTATCCTCCTGCCATGGCCTCCCAAAGTGCTGGGATTATAGGTGTGAGCCACAGCATCCAGCCCGTTTTGAACTTTCTGCATCTAATTCAATTCTCGCCTAAAGCTCCTCAGTGCATACTTATTGACTGATTCACGAGGAAGATAATCAACAAGCACTTTTAATAAAAGCCATTCCTAAGTGAGAATCTCAGATATCCTTATCATCTTGTGTAGTCCCTAGTAAACCATAATAAAGTGAAGCTGCAATTAGGTCTGACAGATCTCTTATTAAAAAAGAAGTCTGCATGATTATCTCCATGATAAAACTCCATCTTTTTTATGAGACGATCATTACTTTTTTTTTTTTGAGTTGGAGTTTCACTCTGTCGCCCAGTGCTCTTCGACCATCGCAGCTTCAACCCGCTGAGCTCCGGCGATCCTTCTGCCTCAGCCTTCCAAGTAGCTGGAACTACAGGCGCGCGCTACCACGCCCGGCTAATTTTTTAGAGATGAGGTCTCGCCAAGTTGCCTCGGCGGGTCTCTAACCTGCTGGCTCAGGCAATCTACTCGCCTCAGCCTCCCAAAGTGCTGGGATTACAGGCTAAACCGCCGAGCCCGCTCGATCATTACTTTTAATATTGGTTCAACTTAGCTCTAAGTCGATAGAACAATGTTTCCTCCAAAAGAATGAATTTACCTCTGGCTCCGTACCCATCTTCTTTCTAATTTCTTTCATGTCACTGTGGTACTGTTGGCGTATCTCCTCCAACTGCTTCCAATATTCCTGGAAAGTAAACCAAACCCAAACTTTAAATGTTTGTGAACACTGTAACAAAAATAATCTCTATACGGCCTACAATTTTTAAAATGTGTAATATAAAATAAGGATTAGAAAATCTGCTGTTCCTAAAGATGACCATCTGCCTTCTGTTTTGGCTGTGGGACTTCACATCCTCTGAGACAGGAGCTTGAGATACAGAGCTCATTTTTATGTATAACTCCAAACGTGTGAATGACGTACTTTACAAATCCTACTTTTATATATAATCCTGTTTACGCTGAATTTTCTACCCCCCAAAAAAGATATGTCAGCATGGTGTCATGCTACCCCACAATGTCTCAGAATTGTGACCTCATTAGAAAAGAGGGTCACTGCAGATATAATAGTTAAGATGAGGTTATGCTAGAGTAGGGTGGGCCCCTAGTTCACTGTGACTGGTGTCTTTAAATTAAGATAGTCATGTGAGGCTGGGTGCGGTAGCTCATGCCTATAATCCCAACACATTAGGAGGCCGAGGTGGGAGGAACCCTTGAGCCTATAAGTTTGAGAACAGCCTGGACAGCAAAGTGAGATCTTGTCTCTACAAAAAAAAAGAAAAAAAAAATTAGCCAGGTGTGGTGGCATGTGCCTGTAGTTCCGGTTACTTGAAAGGCTAAAGTGGAAGAATTGCCTAAGCTCAGTAGGCCAAGGCTGTGTTTAGCCACGAGTGTGCCATTGCACACCAGCCTGGGCAACAGCGTGAGATCACAACTCAAAAAAAAAAAAAAAAAAAAAAGACAATCATGTGTAGATGGAGATACACTGAGAGAATACCACGTGACAAAGGCAGAGAATGAAGTCATGCAGCTACGAGCAAAGGAATGCCAAAACGATTGCAAACAAACCACTAGTAGCTAGGAAAAGGCACAGAAGTATTTCTCTGGAGGTATCAGAGGGAGCCTGGCACCACTGACACCTTGATCTTGGACTTCTGGCCTTCCAGGATGGTGAGACAATACATTTCTGCTGTTTTAAGCCACCCAGTATGTTGTACTTTGATATGGCAGCCCTAGGAAACTAACATAAATTCCAAACATCTTAACAATGGACAGTTATTTGATCAATCCAAGTTTAGAAGCCTCATGAACTAAGCTATGATGCATTCTCAGAAAGTGAAATACTTAAGCCTATATGGTCAGAACATCTGGCAAGGTGCTTCACATACTGTGTCCAACAAGTATTTGTGCAACAGCGCCCTCTCAGGGGCACTGGGGGAAACAGAAGCAACACCCTCTTCCGTACAAAAGACAGAAACACAAGTGCAGTGGGAACGCTGGAATTCGACTGTTTTTAACCTGTTCCTTCATTTCATTTTTCCTACACCGCAGCTCCTGGAATCTAGGTTCTTCTGCATGACTTCTTAGCTCTTGTCTCTGGTTGCGATTTGGCTCAGCAGAAGATGGACGGAGACCCTGTTTATTGAACAAAGTAGTTGATGAAGCAGATGCTCATTTTGGAAACATTTGATGCAACCGTGAACTTTTCCCTATAAGCAAGAATTATATCACCAAGCAAACTCGGTATTTGGGAGTTTTTTATGGTAAGTAGTAGAATTTTCTTAGTTTAAGTATAAAACATGAAACAATTTTTAAAATTAATCCAACCATTTACGTTCTTTATTCCAAGCAACCAGTATTTTATGCTGCCCACTTGAGACACCTAGATTCATTTTATGAGTTAGTGAATTATAATTGTGATATTAAAGCTCGGTAAAGGTTTAGAAACCCCAGAGCATGAGACTGGGCAGGGAAACAGAACTATAGCTTTTGAGCAGTTCAAAATAAGAGTGACACACATATAAGGCATATTCAGTCTCTCTCAGTCCCAGAATTCTGACGTGGTATTTAAAGGTAAAGATAAATTTTCATTTCAAATAAAGCATAATAGTCACTTTTTTAAAATCTGCAGACGAGACTTTAACAAAGTAGAATCAAAGCACTGATGGGGAACTTATCTGCTCCAGAACTGTCATTTATAGAAAAGGCAATTAAGGCCCAGAGAGGTGCATAAAATGCCCAAAACCACACAGCAAGTGATAGAGCCAGGGTGGATGCCAGGCTTCCAAGACTGATTCACATCAGTTCCTATTATTTTCTTTAGCTATTAAAAACTGGGGCTGGGCACAGTGGCTCACGACTGTAAGCCTAGCAATTTGGGAGGCTGAAGCTAGAGGATTGCTTGAACACAGGAGTTCAAGACCACCATAGGCAACATAGTCAGACCTCGTTTCTACAAAAAAAGAAAAAAAGTTAGCCAGGCATGGTGGTGCATGCCTGTAGTCCTAGCTTCTCAGGAGGCTGAGGTAGAAGGATTACTTGAGCCCAGCAGTTCGAGGCTATGGTGAGCTGTGATTGTGCCACTGCACTCTAGCCTGGGTGACACAGTAAGTCTCCAATTCAAAACAAAAAAACAAAAACAAAACTGGGAATTGATGAAAGATAGTCTTGACTTTCTAGTGGAATGAACTTTGACCAGAATATCTACTATGAACAGAAAAATTATTAGGCAATTCCTGACTGCCTCCAATATTTGATATTTTACTTACCAATTGCTTTTCCACTTTCAACTTATATTGTTGAGCTTCAAACTTCCTCTGAAGGAACTCAGCAGGCCTTAGGAAATAAGAATGCTCAGTTTGAGTAGAAATTTTAACCAGCATCAGGCACCAATTTGACAAGTGGCTTTTCATCTTAGTCATGAGATTCACAATTCACTTGGGCTTGAAGTTCCAAATTCAAGAAGTAATTCAAAGTTACAGAATATTTACATTAGAAAATAAAATTTTGGAGTCAAGAGAAAGGAGAAATAAAGAATAATGAGGACTACGGGAGAGGATTAAACAGAAAAATATTCTGATCCAGTGATTTTCCTTCAGGCTGGGATTCAGTGCTTTGATAGTCTATAAGATGTTAGGGGAGGGAAATAAGCCCATGACTGATTTTCTCATGCCCTGGGTAGGTATCTAATGGACAAGCTGTAACCCCTGGCTTAGCAATGGCTTCATGTCTGTTTCCTGCACTACACATTGAGCTCCTTGAGAGTAGAATGTGTCTCTGTCCCGTTACCTCTGGCACATCAATGCTTAATGATACTTTAGCTGTCTTTTCAAATATTTAAGGTATTTTGCCTGCACAATTCTGGTCAAACCATCTTCAGATTTATACTTATATTTTGTTGTTGTTGTTGTTGAGTTGGAGTCTCACTCTGTCACCCAGACTGGAGTGCAGTGGCCACTCCCAGCCAGTGCAGCCTCGACCTGCTGGGCTCCAGCGATCCTTCTGCCTCAGCCTTCTGAGCAGCTGGAACTACAGGCGTGATACCACGCCCGGCTAATTTTTTGATTTATTGTAGAGATGAGGTCTCGCCAAGTTGCCCAGGTGGGTCTTGAACCCCGTGGGCTCAGGCAAT
>NW_007259184.1:281573-290594 GCF_000164805.1 Carlito syrichta | reverse complement strand
GTTCCAGTTCCTGGGAAGGCTGAGGCAGAAGGACCGCCGAAGCCCAGCAGGTCGAGGCTGTGGTGGCCGGGAGCGGCCACTGCACTCCAGTCTGGGCGACAGAGTGAGACTCCAACTCAAAAAAAAGAGAAAGAAATATGATGACATGGGCCGAGTGTGATGGTTCATGCCTATAATTCCAGCACTTTGGGAGGCCAAGCAAGAGGATCACTTGTGCTCAGGAGTTCAAGACCAGCCTGGGCAACAAAGTGAGAGCTTGTCTCTACAGAAAAATCTAAAAATGAACCAAGTGTGATAGCCATGACTGTGCCACTGTACTCCAGCCTGCGCGACAGACTGGGACCCAGACTCGAAATAAATAAATAAGATGAAATGACAAGCCACTTAAGGTCTCTAGGTATTGTTTTTCATCTATAAAGTAGACACAGTACCATTTCACAGTGGTTGGTGTGCAGATCAGAAGAGATTAGAGCTGTAGAGGTGCCTGGCCAGTGTCTGAAGCATAGGCAATACCTGAATCAAATGAGGACTAACCTGTAGCACTCATCCCTCACACAAGCAGAACTGGTACATGTAACACTATCTTCATGAGAAAAATTATTCAGTCATCCGGGGTGGTCTAAAAGACATTCTCTGTCTCTCCCCCTCCTCTCTTTTTCTCTCTCTCCAATCCTGTACAAAGTTTTCTTCCTGTATCCCATGATCTAGAATCCCAGTTCCAGCAGGGAGGAAGCTGGGTTGAGGGCGTACAATGAGGAGGAGCTGGCAGTCTTCAGAGGGGAATCCTGGGCGACAGTAGGATGGGACTAGGAGGGGCAGGAGCATACAGGAAAGAGAAGGAAATGTCTGTCGTTTCATGTGAGCGCTTGGGAGGTAAAACCATACATAATCAAAATAACTGAGAGCTTGACAGCTCTCAAATCCAGACAAAGAGCGGAGGATATATTTTCCCAGTGACAGAGAAAAGGGAAAGGGAGTTTTGTGGCTGCTCCTAGTTCATCTGTAAAATATATGTCCCTCATTAATTGAGTCCAACATGGATATTACTTCATTTGTTTGTTTACTTATTTATCTTTGAGTCAGGGTCTCACTATGTCACCCAGGCTGGAGTTGCAAAGGCACAATCATGGTTCATGGCAGCCTCAATCTCCTGGGCTCAGGTGATCCTTTTACTTCAACTTCCTGAGTAGCTGGGATTACAGGTGCATGCCACCACACCTGGCTAATTTTTTAAAAATTGTTTTACTATTTGTAGAGACAGGGTTTTGATATGCTGCTCAGGCTGGCCTCGAACTCATGGGCTCAAGCAATTCTCCTGCCTTGGCCTCCCAAAGTGCTGGAATTACAGGTGTGAGCCACTGTGCCCGGTCGACATGGACATTACAATTTAATCTAATAGAACATATAACTTCTGATAACCATGGGGTAATTTAAAATTTGTTGTAAAGGCCAAGCATAGGGGACTCATGCCTACAGTCTCAGCACTTTGGGAGGCTGAGGTGTGAGGATCGCTTGAAGTCAGTGGTTCAAACCAGCCTGGGCATCAAAGTGAGACCCCCCTTCTCTATTTATTAAATAATTATTTGAAAAATTAAAATAAAATGTGTTATGAAGATGAATAAAATCACAATACCACCCAATATTTAAAAAAATAAAACATTTACTTTTCTCATCATGCATCTCTGACAAAAATCATTCTTTTATCATTCTTGCTGATCTAACTTTTACTAACTATTAATCAGATCACCATCATATAGGCTCTTGTATTTTTCATGATTCATTCAAAATTTCAGTTACCAAAGTTAGCAAATTCCCAATCCTGAACCCCCCCAAAAAAATTGATGACAAAAATATTTTAAAAAATAACTCTAACATAAATCTTCAGGCTTGTGTCATGTGTTACTTATTCCTGGACACAGAAATACTGAAATCAGTGTGGTAAAAAGATTGAAAATATTGTAGATCTGTAGAAATCTGTTATGGGACATACTTTTTGAAAATCTACCGAGGCAACCCCTTCAGGTCCCCTTCCACTGTGGGAGCTTTTCTGTCCTCTCAATAAATCCTGTTTTCTAAAGAGAGAGAGAGAGAGAGAGAGAGAGAATCTACCATAAGAGTAGTTTAAGTATATTATTTTATTTCTTGTATGTCCACAGTTCGAAAATCCCTGAGTATAAATGCTGAATGAAATATATTTCACGTTTCAAAATGTTTCAAATGATCATTTTATTTTTTTTGAGTCAGAGTTTTACTCCATTGCCCAGGCTGGAGTGCAATGGCATGCTCACAGCCACCCCAGCGTCCACCTGCTAGGCTCAGGTGATCCTTCTGCCTCAGCCTTCCAAGTAGCCAGAACTACAGGCGCCTGCTACTACACCCAGCTAATTTTTTGATTTACTATAGAGACGAGGTCTCGCCAAGTTGCCCAGGCTGGTCTCGGACCCCTGAGCTCAGACCATCCTCTTGCCTTGGTCTCCCAAAGTGCTGGGATTACTGGCTTGAGTCACCGTGCCTGGCCATAATCATTTGATTTTAAAAACAATTATTGATTCTCTCTTTCTTTTCTCTTTTTGTAGAGATCAAGGTCACACTATGTTGCCCTGGCTGGTCTCAAACTCCTGGATTCAAGCAATCCTCCTTCCCACCTCAGCCTCCCATATTGTTGGGATGACAGGCATGAGCCCAGTCAGTTATTGATTCATATTAAAACACTGGAAAATGGAACATATGCAATTATTGTTTATTATCCCCCCCAGATAGTGGAATTTCCTAGTAGGAAGAAAACATATTAAAATAATGAAGAGTAGGAGTAGCGTTGGGGCTGGCACATGCGCCCCTGTGGGCGTTCGGGCCACCAGTTTTCCTGCCCTCCCATCCTGGCGCCCCCAGCCCTGGCTCGCTGACCGCGCTGCCCCGGGCGTCCTTTCACTGCTGGCTCAACGGATTCAGCGCGTTCAATCTGCGCCGCGCCTCCTCCATGTTGACCGAGCCACTGCAGGGGCCTCCTGCGCCCCCTCTGACCCCCATGCAGCCTCCAGGAGGCGAGAATCAGGAAGTGTCAGAGGCCGAGGACCGACTCGGCCCCCTCCTGGGTAAAGGAGGCTTTGGCACCGTCTTCGCGGGACACCGCGTTCCAGATCGACTCCAGGTGGCCATCAAAGTGATTCCCAGGAATCGTGGGCTGGGCTGGTCCCCCTTGTCAGACTCGGTCACGTGCCCACTCGAAGTGGCACTGCTATGGAAGGTGGGTGCAGGGGGTGGACAACCTGGCATGATCCGCCTGCCTGACTGGTTTGAGACACAAGCGGGCTTCATGCTGGTCCTCGAGCAGCCTTTGCCCGCCCAAGATCTCTTTGACTGCATCACAGAGAAGGGCCCACTGGGTGAAGGTCGATGCCGCTGCTTCTTTGGCCAGGTCGTGGCAGCCGTCCAGCACTGCCATGCCCGTGGAGTTGTCCATCGTGACATTAAGGATGAGAACATCCTGATAGACCGCTGCTGGGGCTGTGCCAAACTCACTGATTTTGGCTCGGATGCCCTGCTTCATGATGAACCCTACACTTTGATGGGAAAGGGTGTAGAGTCCCCCAGAGTGGATCTCTAGACACCAGTACCATACACTCCCAGCTGTCTGTCTGGTCACTGGGTATCCTCCTCTATGACATGGTGTGTGGGGACATTCACTTCGAGAGGAACCAGGAGATCCTGGAAGCCCAGCTCCACTTCCCTGCCCATGTCTCCCCAGACTGCTGTACCCTAATCCGCCGATGCCTGGTCCCCAAACCCTCTTCCTGACCCTCACTGGAAGACATCCTGCTGGACCTCTGGATAAAAACCCCAGCTGAGGCTGCAACCCTCAACTCCCCCAAAGGAGGCCCCCACCCCTTTGGTCCCTGCTGCCCTAGGCCTGCCCCCACTGGTTGGAATAGCCATCACAGGGATAGATGGCATTTGTTGATCTGGTTTTATAGGTCATTAAAAATCCAGTATTACTAAGGTAAAGGATCAGGGGTCAGAAGACAAAAGCCAAGTCTGCCCAGCCCCCATCCCAGTCCTGTGAAGGAGCCTTCCTCCAATAACCTGTGTTCCGTTATTCTGGAGGGGGGATTCCTTCTCATTTTGCTAAGGATTATTATTTGGGTGACGTTATTTCCATTCTCAGCTCCCAAACCCTTATTCTGATGAATAGTCACCCCTACATGGCACCTCCTACTACCACCACACAAACTTGATTCACATACTCTTACTTGGGCAAGGGTGCTTTCCTTCCAATACCCCAGTAGCTCTTATTTTAGCAACGGAACCCTTTCCCCTAGTCTAGGGTCCCATATCAGGTCAAGTTGCTTGCCTACCTCAGCCCAGGATTGCTTATTCTGGGGGAGATGATGCCCTGTTGTTATCCTAGGGCTCTTTATCTTGATAAGGGGACCCTACTCTGTTATCCCAATTGCTCTTATTCTGGTGAGAAGAACCTAAACTCCATAATTTGGAAAGGAATGAGATATGGACACCACTGGTCATTAGGATGGGATGGATGGATGGTGTTTTGGGGGATGTGCTAGGTAAATAAGTCTTACTATTTGTTCTCCTGGATCCCCCACCTCCAATTTATGCAGACTCTTGCTGTCTCCTCCTGAGCTGGGATTGTCCAATTGCTAAAATGTAAATACTTGGTGTATTGGGGGATGGAAGTTCCAAGTATGTTCTCCTCTCTCTCCCTTCTCCTCCTACATGGATTATTTAAAAAGCCATGTGTGGAAACCCACTATTTAATAAAATTAATAGAATAAAAAATAATAATCATCAAGAGTAGAATCTGTGCTTATGGTAAAATGGCTCCATGAACAAAATGATAAGCTACATCAATCTTGAGATAAAAAGGAATCAGGAGAATTGTGAATTAAGTGTTTAAAATAAACATTTTCTTCTCGATTATTTGTTATAGGAGGATTTGGAAGAATTTCAGAATAAAGAATGTTGATAGAGATATTTTCAGAGGTTCAAAGCTTAAGTTTGACTGCAGCATTACCATTGATCTGGGGATGGACCGTGACTTTCTTCCTGAATGTAATTCTCAACTTCAGTCTCTTTTTGAGGAACAGAGTGGTGACTAGGTTCATGGGCTCTCTTCCTCAACAAGTCAAGCCGAGCATAATAATAATCATAATGTCCACACATGGCAGCAAGTTTGGGCCTTTCTATCATTTTTATCTGAGGGAAAGAGGAAATTAAAAAAAATACGAATTCATAATCATTGACAATCTGATAGCAACCATGGCTAAGACGAGGCACGGAAGGTGTATTTCTGTTTTTGCTCTATGCTTGTTTTCAGAGTAAAATAATCCCAAATCCTAGAGTTGAAAAGACCTTAGAATTCTACATACTGTAGTAGAGTAGTTTATCATTTTTCTAAGGTGTGGATATGAATCATGAATACTTCACGGTTAGTGCGTGGTAAATACTAAGCCAGTGAGGACATCTAGCCAACCTGAGATCTGAAACTAAACTCAGAGTTATTGTTTTCTATTTTTTATAAATTGGTTTATACCTTACTGTACTTCATGGGAGAATAAATGCTATTGCGCAACTCACAAATTTTGGAATTTGCAACATTTAAAATTTCTGATAAATTGACTAAATTCAACATGGCCTCGACTTGAAAAAAAGATGCTGAGTCATTCAGAGTCATTTTTTCCAGAGAGAACACAAGAAAAGTCATGTAACAGCTGTGGCAGGCATGATTCCTAACCCAACTACTTCTTACCACCCCTCCCAACCAGAGCAGGATGAGAGGAGAAGATAAGAAAGGAAACGATATCAGACTTGAGATGAAGGAATCCGGCTATAATCCTAGCACTTTGGGAGGCTGAGGTGAGAGGATTGCCTGAGCCCATGGGTTTGAGACCAGCCTGGGCAACTTGGTGAGACCTCATCACCACAGTAAATAAAAAGCAAACAAACAAAAAAATTCGAGATGAAGAATCACCTGAGGCGAAGGAACCAGAAACAAAAGTTTATCTTTTAGCTGAGTAGAGGCCACAAAGCCAGATCAAATTACTTAAGAATCAGATCCAACAGATCCAATTAATATTTGAAAGCCAGTGAAGACCTTGTTGCTAAAGAGCAAAGTAGGGCCAATTTAACATTACTGTGGTAATGCTACCTACTTCATAGTTGATAAGTGAAAGGTACCTATAGAAACTTAGAAGAAACTTAGCTTATTCTTTAGTCTTTTTGCCTCAGTGTAACCATTAAAAAGCATTCAGACATCCTACTGCAGGACAAACAGCAACCTATCCCATCCCCCCTAGGGAAATCTCCTTCAGATACAAGATGAGGACAGCCCAAACAACCACCCCACCTTTGGTCAAGGAACTTGTGAATTGCAAATGTCTAACAAGTCTCTTGCAGGATCCCCTCCCCCAGGGTTAGCCTAATCAGCCCTTGTGACCTAGGTGACATGAATAAGCCCCACCATGGCAACAATCATGTGACTAACCTACCCATCTGCCTGCTGTCCATCATCTGATGTCTGTACCTGCGTTTGTCTGCCCCTTTGTGATGACGTAGAAGCAGACCACCACCCAATCACCTTAATTATCTTCCCCCATCAAGGAGAATGGTTAAAAGGACTCAACCACAAGCAACCAGCGGCCATTGCCTTGCTAGACTCTGGTGTGGCCATGTGCTCTTTGAGTCACAGCTGTCGCCATGCTTCCTGGCTTTGGTCCCCTTCCCCCACTTTGGGGAGGTGAATCTTCTCTCTTCTTTCTCTTTCTCTCTCTAATTTACTTTTAAATAAACTTTTCTTTCTTAACCTTTTGTGTGTTGCAATTCTTTGCATCTACTCAGATCTCTGGGTTCTCAGCGCGGCACCTCCGGCTTGCCAGCCCTGGCAGTGCTGTGCGCGCCTCCCTGTGCCTCTCCACCCTCACCCTGTCCATCCATACCCTAACAATAAGAAAAAAGAGATCAAAGCACTGGAAAGGCCTAGAAACTAGTAGCTGGGAATATAAATCACCAAAAAAGAATTAAAACAGAAATGTCCTCAATGTAAAGAGGTAACACTATATTCTTTGTCTTTTTAATACTATGTGGTTCATATATACGCTAGATTGAACCACATGGAATTGTAGATATTTGACTATCATTAATCTACAAAGATGGCAGTTTCACGTAGCTCTATTTACATATTAAAATAAATATATAACATTTGATTTATTAGTCTAAACATAAATTATATGTTTGTTTAAAAAAATCTTTTAAAGTGAGAATTCGTTTTCTTTGTTTCACAATCTCACCTACATACAACCCAGAAGAAGGTAATACAAATTACTTGGAAATGGTTAGAAATAGAGAAAAGTATTGAAAGGAAATAAACAGCTTCTTTAACATTTTACATGAAATCCCAAATAATATTGGGAGCATAAGAAGTAGCTCCTGTGGAGATATATTTATTTCATTGCATCAAAAGAAGCTTTTTAAAGGATTAGGAAAGATGTCAACTTGTTCACCAGTTCTCCCAATTTAATCTATTCTTAAATCTTTTAGATTGTTTTTTTCTTCTATAGGTCTTATACAGAGAATTCTGAATCACAACATACTTTTCTTATTTCTTTAATTAAAATGATAAACCACATTTTGTCAAATAAAGGGCAATAGTTTAGCCAATAGTTTAAAAAAATCTGCTTTCACACCAACAGATGTACTAAAATGTCTATATGTCAAGTAAACCCACTTAGTAAATGTACTTCTAAATAGTCCTGTAATTATACCATAAGATTTCTTTTTTTTTTTTTTTTTGAGTCAGAGTCTCACTTTGTCGCCCAGGCTGCTCATGGCCACTACAGCCTTGACCTGCTGGGCTCAGGCGATCCTTCCACCTCAGCCTTCCAAGTAGGTAGAACTACAGGCCCAGCTAATTTTTTGATTATTGTAGAGATAAGATCTTGCCATGTTGCCCAGGCTGGTCTTGAACCTGTGGGCTCAGGCAATCCTCTTGCCTCCACTCTGCCTCCCAAAGTGCAGGGATTACAAGCGTGAACCACTGCGCCTGGCAGGAACCTTCTTTAAAAATGCAATTCTTCAATTAAAAGACAATAGTTATTTTATCATTTATATACCAGAAGCATTCTACTAGCATGACCTAAAAGATTCAACACTCTGCTGAGGTCAATTCAAATAACAAAGCATAATGAATCCCCAGGGATAGATCAGTTACTATATATTAAAAGCTTCTCAATTATACGTACAATGTGTCAGAATTAAGGGTATTAAATGTAGAGTGTTTTTGGTTGATACAGTACTCACTTGCCCTAGAATCTTAATTATTCAGAGAAAAATCTTATTTATTCAAAGAAATTAGAAGAATTTCAATAAAAACAAATGAAAACTAATGTATACCTGAAAGAAAATACTGTTTTCTAAACTATAAAAACTAGAAGTTGTCCAATGAGGTTCTACTTTAACGCCCATTTAATTGTAACTACAAACGAGTGGATTCCAAATTAATGAGGCTGTTCCTCAAGAACATATATGGAGGCAGGTCTGTCAGAATACACCATAGCCAGAGAACCAGAAAGAGGGTTTAGTTTTACTTACAGATACGGGCTTCTGGACTCCAGCTGGCAGTCTCCATTCGTTCCTATGTAAAGGATCCTTCCTTTTAACTGGTGTGGATGCCCTTGATCCTGGTGACCACTTTTCCTGGAATCTCACTTTCTGTATTTTAAAGTCTTATTTAACCAAAATAAAAATCTTCAGTTTTTAAAAAATGTACTTAATATCGATACTCATAAGAGTATATACATAAGCTACATTTCCTAACATAGTATTTTATACAAAGTGAGAGATGGACTGATGAAAAATTACTGTGCATCTTCTTTGAAGGGAGAAAATCATTTTTTCCAGAGTTCCTTTACGTATTTTTTAGTAGTACATAACACCACTTTTTTAAAAATTAGGAATTGCCGGGCTCGGTGGCTCAGCCTGTAATCCCGCGCCTTTGGGAGGCTGAGGTGA
>NW_007259184.1:260655-281553 GCF_000164805.1 Carlito syrichta | reverse complement strand
TTGCCCAGGTGGGTCTTGAACCCGTGGGCTCAGGCAATTCACTCACCTCAGCCTCCCAAACGCGGGATTACAGGCTGAGCCACTGAGCCCGGCTTATACTTACATTTTATATATCTATCTTTTTTGCAGAATTTCCTGCGAAGAATTAATCATTGCGAAATAAAACCTACTTTATTTTAGATCATAGTATAAACTATGTGATAAGGTTTTTGGGAATGCCAGTAATTTTTAGGGCTCCAAAGAGAACTACTATTTCAGAAATAACTCCTTTAGGAATGTCATAATGAGCAGTCCCAATTTATCAAGAGTCAAGTTCATAATCAGTTGTTTAGAAATATGATGACAAGCCGGGCTCGGTGGCTCAACCTGTAATCCCGCGTTTGGGAGGCGGAGGTGAGTGGATTGCCTGAGCCTGCGGGTTCGAGACCCGCCTGGGCAGCAAGACCTCATCTCTACAATAAATCAAAAAATCAGTCAGGCATCGTAGCGCATGCCTGTAATTCCAGCTACTTGGAAGGCTGAGGTGGAAGGATCGCCGGAGCCCAGCAGGTGGAGGCTGCGGTGGCCAGGAGCGGCCACTGCACTCCAGTCTGGGCAACTGAGTGAGACTCCAACTCAAAAGAAAAAAAAAAAATTTAAGAATTAATGTTAACATTTCCAAAGACAATACGCACAGGATAGATAGTAGTAAAAGTAACTAAATGCAGTCATCAGAGCTTGGGTTACCAGGGCACTCTGTTGATGTTACACTGTTTGAAATTTGTGAGTAGGTTTTCTAACATGTTTGTCTCCATCAAAATTTGTCTTGTTTTTCTAACTTTCCTGTATGAGAAATGTGGACAATGCACTTTCTTTTCTACATTCCAAACTTTCTCAATCTAGACTGATAAATAACACAGTCAGCCAAATTATATGGCAGTGAAGCTCACCTCACTCATTTTCCCTTTATAACTTCCCATGATGTTGGCTTCCCTATAACAGTGGATAACAAGACCTTCTGCTCCTCCTGAGCCTACAAGTCCAGACATTTGATTATGGCAAAATCCTGGGTCGCTGACTTTCATGGCATCAATTGCATGAGTAATTCTCTTTCCCCTGGCCACACACAGCACTTCATCACTTAAGCGGATTTTTTTTTGAATCGGAGTCTCACTCTGCCACCCAGGCTGGAGTACAGTGGCACAATCACAGCTCACCACGGCCTTGACTTCCTGGACTCATGTGATCCTTCTGACTCAGCCTCCTTTGGAGCGGGAATTACAAGCTTGTGCCACCGCGCTCAGCTAATTTTTTTGAAGAGACGAGGATGTCTCACTATGTTGCCAGGTTGGTCTCGAGCTCCTGGGCTCAAGCAATCCTGCTGCCTCAGCCTCCCAAAGTGCTGGGATTACAGGTGTGAGCCACCATGCTTCAGATCCAGCTGATTCTTGACATCACAACTAAAATTGTTTTCTCTACTTATCATTACCAAAAAATATCACCTGCTTTCTTTGGGGATCACATAGTAACAGTTCTCACACTGTTTCAGATTAGGCTCAAGGTCCTAACTTCAGCTCTAATGGGACTTTGTAAGAGAATTCTTAATTGCCAGTCCATCCTCTCTATTTCAGAAAAATAAGCTTCATCTCATCATCCATGTCTGCCTGTGAACCCCCTCCCACTCCATCCCTTCCCAACACAACTGTTAAGTTTAGATCCAATCTCTTTCAGCATCTCTATTAATGTATCCTCTGCTTCATGAAGGTTTCCTAATGAATGAGAAGAAAGAAGCTGAATCCTCTGGGTCCTGCATGAGCTAGACATACCACTTTCAGGCACACCCACTATTATACCACCTGACAAGATAACTTTTCTCCTGCGTCTACTACTTGGATTTCTTTATATGACCATGTTCAATAGATATAGTGGAATTTTCCCTCAACATTGTCAGCTGCACATTATAACTTATTGTGTGACATGTAATAAGAGCTTTTTGACTGCATGGCTAAGTCACTCTTACCCTGGACCACCTTCCCAGCAGGCCGTGAGGCTGGTGCTCTTGCTCTGTGTATGACCGTGTGATTGAATTCTTCCCGAATGACCTAAAATCCGACACATGTGTCAAGGACCTGTGAACCAAAATCGCTGCCCAAATCCAAACCATCATCTCAAAACTCACCTCAGGAGTCAAGTATTTGGCAATAAGATTCTCTAAAAAGGGTCTTTTCAAAATGGCATTAATAGACGGTCGATCTCGAGGAGATACTTTAAAGAGCTGGGGTATCAAGGACCGTAGATCACGAGAATATCTTAGAGATATTGGAGCAAAATGTGCTTGACAAATCTTCAGAACCAGCTGGTGTAAATTGTTACCCTCAAACTGAAAGGACAAGGAGTAATGATACTAAGTCAGAGAAAAGTTAAATACTATTACTAGAGTAATAAATATACCAAGAAGCAAAACAATTTAAGCTGTAGCTAGAAGCACTATGGTCCATCCTCAATTGTTTTCACCAGTTAATCTTTTGTGAGTAGATAATACAGACAGTTACTCAATGACATGCCATGTTATTCAAAACAAGTTTTCCACTCTGGGCAACGTAGTGAGACCTTGAGTTTACCAAAAAAAAAAAAAAAAAAAAAAATTTGCCAGGCATGGTGACACATGCCTGTAGTGCCAGCTACTTGGAGGGCTGAGGCAGAGAGATCACCTGAATCCGTGAGGTCGGGGCTGCAATGAGCTGTGATCATGCCACTGTACTCTAGCCTGGGCAACAGAGACTCCACTCTTAATTTCTTCTTTTTATCAGCATAATATTTACTCATTATAAAAAACTGAAAGGTATAGGAAGTTATAAAGTCAGGAAAAATACTTATAATTGTACCACTGGAGGTATTTTTCATACAGGCACATATATATATTTATATTAATTATTTTTATTTTTTGGAGACAGGGTCTCACTCTGTCATCCAGGCTGGAGTATAGTGGCATGATCCCGGCTCACTGCAGCCTTAACCTCCTGGGCTCAAGTGACTCCTACCTCAGACTCCCCGGTAGCTGAGACTACAAGTAGGAGCCACTCTGCCTGGCTCATTTTTAAATTTTTTCGTAGAGACAAGGTCTTGTTATGTTACCCAGGCTGGTATAGAACTCCTGAGTTTAAGCAATCCTCCTGCCTTGGCCTCCCAAAGTGTTGGGATTGCAGGGGTAAGCCACTACACCTGGCTCTCAATCTTTTAAAAAATAATATTTATTTTAAAAAGGTGAGGTCACACAATATGAAACTTTATGTCTTACTTCTTTTTTTTTTTTTTTTGAGGTAGGGTTAAGTCTCACTCTTGTTGTCTGGAGTGCAGTGGCACAATCAAGGCTCACTAAAGCCTTGACCTCCTGGGCTCAAGGTATCGTCCCACCTCAGCCTCCTGAGTAGCTGGGACTACAGATGCACATCACCATGCCTGTCTAATTTTTAAAATTTTTTGTAGAGATGAGGTCTCACTATGTTGCCTAGGTCTGTCTCAAAATCCTGGGCTCAAGCAATCCTCTCATCTCATCCTCCCAAGGTGCTCGGGTTATAGGTATGAGCCACTGGACCCAGCCCTCTTTCTTTTTTTTAACCTAACATAAACATTTTTTCATTTTCTCAAAACTTATAAACCAGAAGATCTTCTACTGTATGAAGCATTGGTTATTTATACATAATAATAATAATATTCAATATCATGGCAGCACAGGTTTTGGTGAGATGCTAGCTGTGCAAATTTTGACAATAATAATAGTAACAATAACAATAATGACAGCTGCATAGAAGAGTTGACATAGCAGTCTGTTCTTAGAAAGGTCTGCTTCAATGCTGTCTCTTGGTAGGTGTCTGGGAACTCAGATTTCAGGAGGATTCCCATCATTGCCTCAATGTTAAGAGTGGCTTTCTTTGCCTCAACTATTTATATAAACTACATGGTTGATATTGAATGCCTGCTTTCTTTCTGAGAGTCTGGAAGTTTGGTATATGCCAGGCAGAGGGTGCCTGCGTGGCTAGTCCCCACTAAAAACCTTGGACACTGAACATCTAATGAGCCTCCCGTGTAGACAACATTTCACAGATGTTGCCATAACTTGTTGATGGAGGAATTAACACATCCTGTGTGACCACTGAAAGAAGACTCCTAGAAGCTAATGCCTGGTTTCCTAGACTTTGCTGAATATGTATGAGGGAGGACCCAAAAAACCCGAAATTATCTTTTGGAGGGCGGGCCCCTTGTAGGACAGGCTTCCCTCACTAGGTAAGTATTCCAGGAACCAGTCAGAATCAGTGTACCAGCTAGCACTGTTGTGAGAGGCTGTGTTTGGCTTCAGTGAATTTTCTTTTTCTTTATTTTTGGTAGAGATTCTTTCAATGCTTTTGTCCATTTCATGATGGGTGATTTATGAGAGCACGTGCCCACACAACGCTGAATGTTAAGCAGTCTTTGACCAAAAACAGCAAGACCCCTGTGCCCCTTCCTCCCTATTCACCTGATCTGCCCCTGAGCGACTTTTTTGTCTTCCCAGATGAAAAAAGTCCTCAAAGGGAAATGTTTTGCTGGAAGAGGTGAAACAAAAATAGCAAAAGCACCAAACAGCATCAAAATTGATGAGTTCAAAAACTGTTGTGAGCAGTGGGAAAAGCATATTGGTAGAAGAGTACTTTGAAGGTGACTGAACTTTAAATATGTGAAAATACACAATTTTTTATAAATAAATTCCAAAGGTTTTTGGGTCCCCTTCGTATATTTACACATGATTTCATTTTAATGAAAATATGTTACACATACTATTCTCTGATTTGGACTTTTTATAATTTTGCCTGGACATCTTTCCATGTCAGGACATATAGATCTATCATTCTTTTTAATAGCTCATTCATATAATTTTTAATAATCTAATAAAACCAAACATTAACCTTTTTCTCCCAGAAGTTAAATTCATTTATATGATTTCAATAATTCAAGATTAATCTGACAATTAACATACTTACAGGATGCTTGAGTGTGCAGAGCTCATATAAGACACAGCCAAGAGACCAAATATCCCTAAGAAAGATAAGAGTGTCCATGCAAAGAAAATATCTATCATTTTTAATAAACGCTTTTATACCTACAGTACCTTAAATTTGTGAAGCTTTGCAATTTTATATAGGTTGATCAGTTTTTACAAATGCTTTCAGATGTATTATCAATTCTTATTCCTAATAAGAGGTAAAATAAAAACAATCTGTAGTTTGTCAGAATCCCAGCAGATGTAAGGTATACAAACTTTGCTACAATCTGATGCTCAATATTGACTTCAACTTTATGGTCAAAGAAAATGTGTATATGGTGAAACTTTGAGCAATTTGGGGAGGGAGACAGGACTCAAACATGGATTTGTTTGGACTCAAAAGATAACATTTGAGTTGATTTTTTTTTTTTTGAGTTGGAGTCTCACTCTGTCGCCCAGACTGGAGTGCGGTGGCCGCTCCCGGCCACCGCAGCCTCGACCTGCTGGGCTCCGGGGATCCTTCCACCTCAGCCTTCCAAGTAGCTGGAACTACAGGTGCGTGCTACCACACCCGGCTAATTTTTTGATTTATTGTAGAGATGAGGTCTCACTAAGTTGCCCAGGTGGGTCTCAAACCTGCAGGCTCAGGCAATCCACTCACCTCAGCCTCCCTAGGCATGGGATTACAGGCTGAGCCACCGAGCTCGGCTAACATTTGGTTGATTTTTGACAGGTGTAATCTATGCAAGGCTCTTGACAGAACCAATGTTACATTAAGTGATAAACATAGTATCTGGTTCTCAATAAACATTTCAAAAGAGTAATTACAACATATGACCCCAACTTTGCTCTTTACAAACTTAGTACTTAGCGAATGTTTACATGTGATTGGCGTAATAGTTATTTTATAGCACAAAAAGCATAATTAACTATACAAAAACAAAGAAAATATAATGAGAAGTCAAGGAGGTCTTTGAAGAGTCAAAACAAGAAGGAATCAGGAAAGTGAGGTCAATGGTTCCACTAATCAGCAACATTTCTTCTGTGGGGGAGTATGTGTCAGCGAGAGGGACACTTAAACTGAAGGTCTGAGTAAAATAGAAGGTAATTACAGAATTGGTAGGAAAGCAAATTGGAATTGGAATTTGTAGATTTTCTAGAAACTCACTGACCACTTCATTTATGTATGTATATATGTATGTATTTATATTTTTTGAGCTGGAGTCTCACTCTTTTCGCCCAAGCTGGAGAGCAGTGGCACACTCACGGCCACTGCAGCCTTGAGCTCCTGAGCTTAGGCAATCCTTCCGCCTCAGCCTTCCAAGTAGCTGGAACTACAGACGTACGCCACCATGCCTGCCTAGTGACCACTTCTTAACACTTTTTTTCACTAGGTCTTACATAGGCCCCAAATTTCTCTTCTATACAGAGTGCCCTCTGTAGCCAGTGTAGCAAATTCACATGTCTGGGGCTCAGGCCAGTGCTGAAGTGGCCTGGGGGCTGTGTAGGGCCATGTACAGGCCTGGGACCACTCCCTGAGACCACTCACTGTGTGTGGAAGACTATGGTGAGTCAGGGAATGGTTTGCTGGTCTAAAGGGGCCAGTGACTACCCAGCTAATTACTGCTAAGATCTTTCAATGTTCAGAAGCACCATATCTATATAAAGTCTTTCAATATCTAAATGGTGACTCAAATTCTCTAAAAAGCACTACAAGAAAACAAAACAATGCAGCTGACCCAGGGCCGTCGGTTGAGAGCACCACATTCCACTCTGAACAGCCTGCCTTCTGTCCATCCAGCATTACTGCACAACTTGGTGCCAGGGATGTCTCAAAAAAAAAAAAAAAAAAAAAGCCTGTTATTTTATTATATAGAGAAATGCTTACTATTCTTTTTGTAAATCTATCATCTAGACTTTGCTTTCCATTTATCTCTATCAGAGTTCAACAGTCAAATGTTCCTTGGTCATTTTCCTAAACAGAAGGACAATTAGGCTGGGTGCAATGGCTCACATCTGTAATCCCAGCACTTTGGAAGGTGCAGGCAGGAGAATTGCTTGATCCCAGGAGTTTGGGATCAACCTAGGTAACATGGCAAGACCTTGTCTCTACAAAAATTTTTAAAAAGTAGCTGGGCATGGTAGTGCATGCCTGTAGTCCCAGCTACTCAGGAGGTTGAAGTAGAAGGATCTCCTGAACCCGAAGGCTGAGGCTGTGGTGAGCTAGGATTTTGCCACTGCCCTCCAGTCTGAGTGACAGAGTGAGGACCCAACTCAAGAAAAAAAAAAAGGACAATTAACTCCCAAAGAATCCAGTCTTCAGTCTAGGCCAACTTGCTCAATGGCAGCCAGCTTTGAAAAATGAAACTTTTTCCTTCTCCTTACATGGGGGTAAAAACTACCTTCTCTTTACCTTTTATTGCTATGTATATTAACATTACTGCTGAGAACTGGACTCTGATATCACATTCATAAAAAAACAAGTTGGGTTTTAAAGCTGGAAAGCACCTCAAAGATTACCTAGTCCATCCTTTCATTGCTACAGGTTGGGAGCTGAGGCCCACAGATGTCAACTGACTTGGTCATCTGTTGCTTAGCAACTGAGCCAAGATCAAGATTCCTAGATCTTTAGTTCAGCGTTCAGTTACCAGACCACATGGCCTTCTATTGGACCGTCTACAATATTTCTGTGCATTAGATGTACAAGTACATAAAAGGTATGAAAACAAAATACAAGGTTAGATATCACAGTGGCTGCAGTTTTTTGACATTATTACATCATTAAATGCTGAGTAATCATTAAATTGTTGTATCTTTAAATGAAGAGAAATGACTTTCTTCTAAATAAGTTTAAAAGCTTCAGGTAATATTGGTCAGGGGTAGTCACTGAAATCCCCATTCCACACATGAAGAAAATGAAATTACAAAAGTACTATAAAAAAGAGAAAAGGACTAGAATTCTAACCTTGGAATCTTAATTCAGCATCATCCATCAGATTTTACAGACAATTTCAAATTGAGAGCAACTCACGTTTTATTGTTGTAGGGTTTATTCTGACAGATCTCTGGGGACAGGTAAAAAGGTGTTCCAACACAAGTTCGAGCAAGTTCCATGGAACTAGTAAATTATATCAAATAACAAAATAGCATGGTTTATTATTGGAATAAGAAAAGGCTTAAGACACGGACATGCAAGAAAAAAGTGTAAAAATTATAATACAAAATTTGATACATGCATGGATCAGAAGAAAGCAAAACATTGTACATTGATAATAATGAAATAAAATCAGTTGATTTTTATACTTATAAATCACTCCCTAAAAATTGACACATTAAAAAAGATTTTTAGCCAGGCTCAGTGGCTCAGTCTGTAATCCTGCGCTTTGGGAGGTTGAGGTGAGGGGACTGCCTGAGCCCGCAGGTTCGAGACCTGCCTGGGCAACTTGGCGAGCCCTCATCTCTACAATAAATCAAAAAAAAAAAAAAAATTAGCCAGGGTAGTGCATGCCTGTAGTTCCAGCTACTTGGAAGGCTGAGGCGGAAGGATTGCTGGAGCCCAGCAGAGCGAGGCTGTGGTGGCCGGGAGCGGCCACTACACTCCAATCTAGGCAAAAGAGTGAGACTCCAACTCAAAAAAAAAAAAAAAAAAAAATTTTATGGCTAAAAGATTCCACAGGAGGATACAATTACTATATTATAAAAACCTCTCAGATGTAGAAAAACTTCCTTCTTCCCAATTATCAAATTGCAATCTTATAATTTAAAATTTGGAAAATACAAAAGTGAATCTAGGAGAAAAAAGTGGCCCAGAATCTTAGCACCTAAAACAACTATTGTTAGAATTCTGATATGTTTCCCTCCTCTTTTCCACACATATTTTTCATATCACAGTGTGTTTACAATTCAGAATTCCATTTTCTTTACTTAATATAACAAAGTTTTTCCCTATGTTGTTAAGAAGTCTTTTGATTATATACTATATTTAGGCACATGGCTATGCTGAGTTTTATTTAATTTAACCATTTCCCAATTACTGGGTATTTAAGTTATCCCAAATTTCAAATTATTTCCTTGGAATAACTTCCTGAAAATAAAACACCAAAAAAAAAAAAAAATCTCTTGATGCATATTACCACCAAGCTGTCTTCCAAAATAGGTGCACCCGTTTATTCCCCTAGCAAGTGTAAATCTGCCTGTATTCTTACTAGTTTTATGCATATTATCAGTCACATTTCATATTTGACTCGCATCACAACATTACTAACATCACTCTATTCTGCCATAACTTATCTTGGGAATTTTAATCACAGAAATAGTACAATCTGAATGATTTAATGCATTTGCTTAAAGTTACCTAAAATTATTTGGACAATCAAGATTTTAATATCTTCTTAATTCATTATATTTAAAAATACATATTTTAGCTGTTTTGAATAGAAAGAAAAAATATTTTTTAAAGTACTTGGCCATGGTTTTGTTAAGCCCTGGCCTAGCCATGTTGCTTTTTGAGCTCTGGCCAGGCCATGTTTTTATCAGCTTTGGTCTCCTTCCCTACCTTGGAGAGGTGAATCTTTTCTCTCTTTCTCTAATATGCTTTCTAAATAAACTATATTTTCTAATCTAAATAAATAAAAAGTACTTACTTATTCAGGACTCTTGCTATACCAAAGTCCCCAAGCTTTGCCACCATTCCATTTTTGCTAAGAAAAATGTTCTATAAATGGAGAAAATGTTTGAGAATGTTTATATGTTTGAGACACTTCAAGAAAAGAAAAGATTAGTTGTGTCTTGGTCTTCTCTCTGAGGTGTTACCTGAGCTTTAATGTCCCTGTGTAATATCTTCCTGTCATGAATATGTTTTAGTCCAAGGGAAATCTGTACAAACCAACCCAGGATCTGTAGAGGGAACACAAAACAAAGTATTGAATGGTCTGGTAGTCACTGAAATGTCTTCATGATAACAGGCAAAAAGAAGGAAATAATATATTGCATGTGTGTTTTTATGGAAATGAAGCTAATAGATATATACGTTGTCATATTATTGTTTTCATTTTACATCTAGAAAAATGGAGGTGCATCTAGTCATAATAGCAAAAACATGGAACCTACCCTGCTGCTCATTAGAAGTGGACTGGATAAAGAAAACGTGGTACATACACATGATATACAAAATTATGAACTTTGCAGCAAACTGGATGGATTTAGAGCCTATCATACTGAGTGATCTATCACAGAAACAAAGAACTGAGTACCACATGTTCTCACTCATAAGTGGGTACTGCACACTTATCAAAATGCTGCAAGGGAGGAACTGGCAGTGGCAGGACTACCAGGGGCGGGAGAGGGGAGCGCACATGACATCACAAAGCATACCTGGTCCTAAACCAGGGGAAGTGAGGACCATTTGAAGGCCCAAACTTCACCTACACGTAGACTACTCATGTACCTAATCCTGAATTGTACCCCACATCTCAATAATAAAATAGAGAAAAAAAGAAAAATGGAGGTGTCGAAAGGTAATCAGAATATCACTGGTATCAAAGGGAATTCCACATGCAGAAAAAGATAAGAAAAAAATAAGTAGAAGCAAGGGAATGAAGCATGATTTTCTTTCTTTCATTTTTTTTCTGAGTCAAAGTCTCACTCTGTCGTGCATGCTGGAGTGAAGTGGAGTGATCATGGCTTGCTGCAATGATCTCCTGGGCTCAGGAGATCCTTCTGCCTCAGCCTCCTGAGTAGTTGGGACTATAGGCACCCACCACCATGCCCAGCTAATTTTTTTTTGGTAGAGATGAAGTCTTGCTGTTGCCCAACCTGGTCTCCAATTCCTGGGCTCAAGCAATCCTCCTCAGTTTCCCAAAGTGCTGGGATTACAGGTGTGAGCCACCATACCTGGCCAGATTTTCCTTTTTAACAGTGAGTTGCTAACTGCATCAGGAATAGTAAACAAGCAGCCCTGTTTCCTGATGATCCTGGTGCCACTGGTTCTTCCTTTTCAGTAGGGTGAGGGGGCCGATGGCAGGGAAACCAAGAGGAAGAAGAGGGCAGGGAAACCCAGAGGAAGAAGAAATGGTAATAAAATATCGATCTATCTAGCTAGTAAAAAACCAACACATATTTTGCTTTAAAAAAACTTAATTTTACTTTTAGTCATGATTTTATCTTATTTTTGTTGGCCATGAACCTCTCATTTCCAACAAAAAGAAATATAATTCAAAATGTTGCCATAAAAATATTTTTATAAAGTGTGGCAAAATAATAACAATGTAAGAAGAAAGGAGGGTTTCTATGACTGTGGAATTTAATATACAATGTAAATGAGCATAGGAAGAATGCTTGATTAATCTTACAGAGGTTAGTGATATTGATTCTTTAATCATTAATATATTCCAAATATTCTACTTTAACTCTAGGAGGAAATAATATGGGCATGATGCTCTTACTTGCTAAAGTAGAACAAAGACAAAAATAGTCAAAAAAAAAAAAAAGATGGCAGGCCATTCCTGTGTGCTGCTTGAAGCAATGGTCTAACCATTAATCACATGGGTCCTACTTTGGATTCCTCTCTACATACACAAACCTGTTTCCTTCATGGGTGAGACTCCCAGGAGGGCGTTCCAAAGGAGATTTGGAGTAGAGAAGAAAAATGTGTTTGTGCAAAGAGAAAATGGGAACTGAGGCCATTATTCTTCACTTTTTCTCTCCTTAATAATCAATGAAACTAAATGGGCATTGCTAAGATCTTCTGTCCTCCCTAGCAAAGTGGGATAGCTATTTTAAAACAGAGCACTAACTGGTAAAAGGAAAAAGAGTGAAGTTATAAATATTGTCACATTTAAAAGGGCTAGGGAACAGCCACATTCAAAAAACATTTTTTTAAACCATGAAGATTTATCTCAAAGGTATCCTGCATGAGACTGTCCAAAGAGACTATCTTTTCTCAAGAAAACTTCACGCTCAAAAAGAGATTTAGTTTGAGTTCAATTGTAGACTTGTTCTGGACTAAATCTACCAAGAAAACAAATGTATTATTTTATGGTTTGAATTTATCTACCAAAACACACTGCTTCATATAAGCATGGGTTACTACTTAAGATATTGTAAGTTTAATCCCCCCCACACATATATGTTAAAAAGCAAATGAGAAGTTGTTACCTGATCTTCACTAAATAGCACTCCCCGTTGTTTGTTGATTATTTTCATGAGATCTCCTCCATCACAATATTCCATGACAATAAACAGCCTGCTGTTCTCTGTAGGAAAAGACAACATTTGGTGCTGGAAGGGTTTCAGATATCTATCAACCATATTCTGGTTGTGGAATCAAGTGGGCTGGGTTCTCATCCCAATTTACCACTTAGTTCTGTAACTCTGGGCAGGTTCCTTTAATTTATGTGTGCCTCATTAGCTTATCTGTAAAGTGGAAAAAGCAGAAATTAAAAAATAATAATTAAAAAATAATAAAAATAACAGAAATTTCCTCTTCAGATTTTTTTTTTTTTTTTGAGTTGGGTCTCACTCTGTTGCCCAGGCTGGAGTACAGTGGCACTACCGCAGCTCACCGCAGCCTCAACTTTCTGGGCTGAGGTGATTCTTCTGCCTCAGCCTCCCGAGTAGCTGGGACTATAGGCATGCGCCACCATGCCCAGTTAATTTTTTAATTTTTTGTAGAGATGAGGTCTCGCTATGTTGCGCAGGCTGGTCTTGAACTCCTGGGCTTAAGCAGTCCTCCCTGTTGGCCTCCCAAAGTGCTAGGATTATAGGCATAAGTGCCCAGCCAGTAGGGGTTATCTATACTATAAGAATGGCCTGAGTTTTGTAATAGTATCCAGTGTAAACTGTCCTGAAAAATCGATCTTGCATGGTATGAAGACACAGTCCAGTCTCCGAAAGACATCCAGTCCATTCACTCATTCAGTCAATATGAACTGAGCAGTTAGTATATGCTACATGCTTGAGGATCAAGTGGTGAGCAAAAGAGATGGAGTCCCAAAATCCATTTGATCTACTGTCTAAAGGGAGACAAATATTAAACAGGTTCACAATCATGTCGTACAAATAGATATTCATATATTAAGTACAAAAGTGCTGTGGAAGATGAGCAAAGGGAGCTATCAGCTCGAACTGTGAGTTTAGGGAAAGCCTGAGGATGAGGAGTTAGCACTGCAGTATTTCCCAGATCAGTGTTTCACATACAGCGTGATGTCTATGAGTTGCTTGGTTTTTCATAAATTACTTAACCAATTCCCACATAATAACCCAGAGGAAGAGGAAAACAAGGACATCTTATTCCACTGTTAGGAATCAACGGACAGGAACGCAGGGCACTTGATTCGGTGGCTGTCCTTAAAGTTTATTCCATATAATTCAATTCCTGCCCTGGTGTACTGCTCTGTGCCCAGAAAAACCTCACGAGAAGCCCAAGACTTAAAAGTTCCCCTTTTAAGTACCCAGGAAATAAGGACGGTTGTGCATAGAGAATGACTTTGAATGCAGTGGTTTTAAAAGCTCAAAAAAATAACTATTTATTTACTTACTATTTTTACTCACCTGATGATACTAAAGATATCTAGGTCAATACTGCTCCATGAACTATTGACCATAGTTGTGTTAAAACAGCCCAGAGCTGAGGGTTGTGCTGTGGGGGCCCCAGGGGGAATTGTCGGCACATACAGCCCTGCCACAGCTTAGTAAGCACCTGACATATTGTATATTTGCTTATTATCTGTTTCTTCTCACTAGAATGTAAACTTCACAAAGACAGGGCTTTTTATCTGTTTTGTTCACCATGAAGTTCCTGACACCTAGAACAATGTCTAGCATATAATATCATAAGTATCTGTGAAGTGAATGAATGATCACTGCTAATGCCTCTGCACTTACTATTTATTTACTTTTGGAATAGAGAAATGAATGGAGGCAGAATAGATGCTATATTCAGATGTGTGGAAAAGGGACTTCCTTAAAGTTCTCCCTTCTGTCTTGGTGTTGGCTTGCCTATGGTTATGTGGCTGTTTGTCCCTTCCCTATGAGAGGATTGTGTAGCCCCACCTGTCGCCATAGGGCACACAGGACCTCATATAGGCAGAATATCTCCCACCCCAGCACACACATACACTCCCAGGGCCTTGAGAGTGATGCTGTGGTGGGCTCTGTGTCTTCCTCTTTTCTCTTGCTCATGAGAACAGCTCGTTCCATATCTGGGCTGCTCCTTCAGCCTGGACCCCAGACTTAAGACCTCAGCCCACCGTAGCCATTAGTGTGAGTGAGAAATGGATGTATATTATTGAACCCCACTGAAATTTGGGAGTTGTTAGGGCAGCAAAGTTAGTACACCCATCATTAACTATTTGGGAGAGTGAGAAAGTGAGAGTTAAGGACAGGTGGAAAAACTTAAGAAAATATAAGAAAGCTGTCTATAAGCACTCGCTAGAGAGGAAATGATGACATTACAGTTTAAGTAAATCGGGAAATGACCATTTATAAAAACTAATGTATATACAGTTTTCAGAACCATATCTTTTTATGTAAGCCAACATGCCTATACTTTATTTAAATAGTTTAAGAATGTCAGAAAATCAAACCTTGAAATGAACTGAAGAAGGTTACGATGTTCGGATGTTTCATCTTTGCCAGAAGAATGACTTCTTTCTTTGAATTTTCCTTTTCTTGGATGGGCATCTAAGAGACAGGTAGTCTGTAAAGATAACTTGCTTTCAAGAAGATGCTTTTTTCATTTCCATCTAAAATTCTCCAGGATTCCACTGTCTATTAATGTGATTTCTAAAACTGAACTCTCAGTAGCAGGAAATGACCATTCTAGAATTAGCAGAGTGTCTTATCACTAATCAATAGTTTGTCAACAATCATAATCAAGAAAATAAACATTTCTGGTGAATTTTTGCTGTATGAAAAGTTGGATTGGTAGTAGTGTGTTCATTATCTAGACATCTGGAGGAAAATTGTTATAATATCTATCTCTCAGTAGCAAAGGAATTTTTCATAAAAACGCAACCTTCCTGCAGCAATCACTGCTGAGAAGAAACAAATGAAGTCTAAAATTAGAAAATGTCATATACTACATAAATCAGATCAGTGAATTCTGTATTAAGAGTACTACATTTTTCATTTTCAAATAAAAATGGTCCCTTGTGACTTCATTTTAGATTTGCTATACTTTCTTATTATTCTGTTTATCATCCATGGCCAATAATTTCAACTGTTTTGTTGCCAACACCAGTGGCCACTCCTCATTTCTACCTTTTCTTCCTCACTCTTAATGTTTTGCCGACTTGTCATTTCTACTCTGACTTCCTGTCCCTGCTGTCCTGCCTTTCTTGCCTCCACCTGTTCAGATTCTTCAACATCGGCCCCCACACAATGTGTGAGCTCCCACATTTCTCATTCTCATTTAAGCTTCAGAATGTTTTCAAAAATTAACGTCCTCTGGCTGGGCGAGATGGCTCACCCCTGTAATCCCAGCATTTTTGAAAGGCTGAGGCAGGAGGACTGCTTGAATCCATGAGTTCAAGACCAGCCTGGGCCACACAGCAAGACCTCATCTCTACAAAAAATAAAAAAAGTTAACTGGGCGTGGTGGCACATGCCTGTAGTCCCAGCTACTCTGGAGGTTGAGGTGGGAGGATGGCTTGAGCCTAGAAGTTTGAGGCTGTGGTGAGCTGAGGTGGTGCCACTGCACTCCAGCCTGGGTGACAGAGAGAGACCCCGGCTCAAAAAAAAAATTCTTAATTCCAGCTTCACTTGCTTTCAGTATCCTTTAGTAAGTTTTTTTTAACTTATCTAAGCTTCAGTGTCTGTGACTTAAATTGTAGTTAGTACATATGAGTTTCAAAAAAAAAATAACTGAATTACTCCTACCAGATTGATAGATTTAGCAAGCTTAAAAAATTTTAACTATTATTTTCCAAAAGAATTTTATAAACAAAATTAAAAGACAAACATAAGTTAGATAAAAATACTGGCAACCTATATAACCAAGATTTTGTATTTATAATATGTAGATTTATGAAAAATTAATACAACTAAAACATGCAAATACCCCAATAGAAAAATGGCAAAGTACATAATTAGACAACTCACAAAAAATAAAAGAAATACAAATGGCTGATAGAAAAATCAATGTTTGGATACCAGCAAACAAAGACCTTGAAAGAAGCAGCCCCATGAGCAAGCACAGAGGCTGGAATCCGAAGGATCTGGGTGTGAAAAAGACATAGGGTATGTGACAGAAATCTGGAAATGTAATTTGGGAACAAATCAGAAAGGATCTCATAAGTATGAAGAGTGAAACAATATAAAAGCACAATGCAAAAATTACTCCTAACTCCACCTTCCACCTCGATAATAATAATCTGGTGTGTCTTTTTTTTGAATATATGTGAACATATACGTAGGTATATGCATACCTACATATGAACAGAATATCTATTTTTACAAAGATTGCATCATTCTACACATACTATTTTCTCAATCAGCAAGCAAGCGTTGCCATGTTTCTCATGTCAATGCTTCACATACAGCATGATATCTATGAGCTACTTAGTTTTTCATAAATTACTTAACCAATTCCCTACCATTGGACAATTAAGTTGTTTTCTAACAGTGCATCTCTGGGTTTTTCCTTTGAATAAACACCCAAAGGTAGAACCACTAGATTTTAGAATGTGTGTGTTTTTCTCTCTTCTTTTCCAACCTGAAGATTGCTTTTTCTGCTCATACAAATGATACAATTCATAATTTTAAAAAACATAACATATGCCCCATATTAAAAATTCTGACAATGAAGTAATACGGAGGTAAAATCTCACCATACAGCAATAATCACTGCTGATGTTATATATGTGTATATGTATATCTATAGATATACATATACATATGTTAATAGTTACACATATATGTATATATGTATACTTACAACATATACATACATTAATAATACACACATATATATATATACTTATATATACACACATAACTTTTTATGGCTGGATTATTTTCATTTTTACAACATATTGTGAACCTTCCCCCAACCAATTAAAGCAAACAGGGCATGGATTCTTCTAAGGATACATAATTGATACATTTCTCTCAGGGTGGGATCAGTTTACCTTCCCATTAGCAGGGTAAAAGAGGCCTGCTTTCCTCTATTTTTATTCTTTTAATCTTCCTCAATTGTGTAAGCAAAAAGTGATATTTATTTATTTGTTTATACTAGCTTGCTAATGAGTTTGAAATTTTTGCATGATGACTTCACTTATGGGTTTTGTCTTTTTATTGATTTATAAAAGGCTGGTATTTTTTAGTTAATACTCGCAAATACTTTTGGCATTTTTTACATTTTGTTTTAATATATTCATCGTGTTTTTTGATACACAGAGGTTTTATATTTTTATATAGTCAAACCTAGCCATTTCTTCCTTTACAACCTCTGTCTCAGTGAAAGTCTGGAGGCATTATCACAGTTGGATTACTGTAAAGCTGTAGCCACGATAAATGAACTGAAGGATCCAAGTGACCCAGGGCGCTGACAAAAAGGAATAAAGCATATTTAAGAACGAGTCAACAGTGTTGAGCAAGTAATTGACTATGGAGAGACATAAACTCACAGATGACCCCAAGGTTTTGAGCCTGGCTACCACAAGGACATTGGTATCATTAACATAGTACAGCACATCAAAGAAAAGGGGGAGGATCTGCTTAGAAGGATGAGGAATTCCAGCTGGGTACAGTGGCTCATGCCTATAATCCTAGTGCTTTGGGAGGCTGAGGTGGGAGGATGCTTAAGCTCAGGAGTTCGAGACCAGCCTGGGCAACAAACCGTCTCTGCAAAAAAAAAAAAAAAATTAGCCAGGTATGGCGGTGCACACCTACAGTCTCAGCTACTTGGGAGGCTGAGGCAGGAGGATCAGGTGAGCCCAGGAGTTTGAAGCTACAGTAAGCTGTGATCATGACACTGCGCAGCAGCCTGGGCAACAGAGTGAAACCCTGTCTAAAAATAAATAAATAAATAAGGAAGATGGGAAATTCCTACTTGGTTTTGATTTTGGATACAATTATGTTAGCTAGCCTCCAACATGATCTCAATGATCCTTGCCCTGAATTCTTAGTCCGCAGAAACTCTGAGATAGTAAATGTTTATCACTTAGGCCACTAAATTTGGGGTAATATGTTACACAGTTTTGAATACTAACACACACATTACTTGAAGATATCTAGCTGGCAGATGAAACAGAACTAAGGCACTGGAAGATGTCAGGGTTAGAGGGGGAGTTTTAAGAGTGATCTACTTAGTGGTAAACATTGAGGTGAGGCAGTTCAGGTGACAGTGTGCAGAAAGATAAGGTCGGCAAAGAACAGATGGTTGGGGACATAGAAAGGGAGGAAACAGAGAAGCCTGAGACGGAGCAGTCAGATAAACAAAAGAGAGTGAGCCAGATAATGTCATGGAAGGAAGCTATGATGGGCCACTAGAATAATTCAGGAACATTAAATAGTCACATCATGCAACTTGTATAGTCCATTTTGCACACACTTTGTATAGAATTTTTAAAGCTACTCTCAATGACAAATCCTCTAGAAAGCAACCAGTAAGACTTGCCTTAAAGTTAATTCTAGCACACAGTGGACATTTTTGTCCTAATATATTTTGAAATGCACATATCACTTTTAAAAAGGGTGATGTAAACATGAACCAAGATGTATAACCATGGATGTATAAAAAATGATTACCTTCTCATTAAATATATTTATTCTCCAAAATCATTAGATTAACAATTATATATGATTTTCCCCCATTCATCCAATGCACTCAATAAATATATATATATATTTTTAGCACCTATTATGTGCCAGGAACTGTTCTGCACTCTGAGGGTGACAGATCATATGCAAATGAACAAATAAGAAAGCAAAGTAATTTCAGAGCATTATAAATGCTATTAAGAAAAAAAAAAAAAACCAGTGTGGTGTGATAAGGGGTGATTGGGGTTTGGGGACTACCTTAGCTAGGATGTTTGCAGAAGACGCCTTGTGGTAGATCTGAACAAGAGACAGAGAAGTGGATCACAGAGAAAGTCAGAGCAATAGAGGAAGGTGGTATCTCACAGGGCCTTGCAGACCACCCTAAGGAGTCACAGGGATGTGACTTTATTTTCTCTTCTTCTTTCCTTTTCTTTTTAAAAATAAGATTATTGGTTGCTGTTTGGACAATGGGCTTAGGAGTCTGAGTGAACAAAAATCAACTGAAACTTAACATTCATAATTGTAAAAAAAATTTTCCTTTTCATTTGGATTAAAAGCCAGCTGAATATCCACTGAAAATTAACAGGAACTTGAATTTCTTAACTTTACCTTTGCAAAATCGATCTCTTTGATGACGCAATGCTTGCTATCTGATTTCTCTTTAGCTAAGTAAGCTTTCCCAAAGGCACCTTCCCCAATGGCCCTAATCACATCATATTTATCCATGGTCTCCAATGCCCGGAAGTTCCTGGAATGAGAGTAATGAAAATGTATCACACACTTCTCATAAAGACTAACAAAGTCAGAAAACTGATGACTAAAGTGTAAAATAACTCTAACTCACTTTGCTAAAATTTTCCTTCCAGCCGTGCCAAGACAGACAAACGAACTTTCCTTGTGGCCACAGGTAACAACCCAGGTGACACAAAGCTTCTTGGTGGACTCTGAGGTCAGACATGGGTTGTAGCTCAGCTTTGATACACTTTAGCCTTGTGATCTTGGGCAAGTCTCTTAACCTCACTTTCTTAATTTCTTTCTTTTTTTTGAGTTGGAGTCTCACTCTGTCGCCCAGACTGGAGTGCAGTGGCCGCTCCCGGCCACCGCAGCCTCGACCTGCTGGGCTCCGGCGATCCTTCCGCCTCAGCCTTCCGAGTAGCCGGAATTACAGGCTTGTGCTACCACGCCCGGCTGATTTTTTGATTTATGGTAGAGATGAGGTCTCGCTGCCCAGGCGGGTCTCGAACCCGCGGGCTCAGGCAATCCACTCATCTCAGCCTCCCAAAGGCGCGGGATTACAGGCTGAGCCACCGAGCCCGGCTCTTGATAACTAAAATGGAATTAACAGTACCTGTTTTGCAATGTTTGTTCAGAGAATGAAAGATATTACATCTCCAGCGCTTGGCACCTCTACCAAGCAAGAATGTTCTTAGGCTTGTGTAGTTTTACAGTCCAGCCTTTCTCAGTTATGGAGGTACTGCCACCTCCAGGACATTTTGGAAATACATGGTGGGAGGAGTTGAGAAGGTGGAGGGGTTGGGATCAGTTCTCCCCAAAGATCCAGAAGCACAGCATTTAGAGGTTGGGGCTAGGGATTCTAAGATTCTGGGATGCAAGGGACCGTTCCGCCCAACTAAGAATCATCCCGCGGTCCCACACCCTTGGAAAGTCTCTCTGGACATGCATGTGTGTGGAAAAATCCGTTTATGATGATCTGCGGCCAGCTCGATTTTATATCTAAATGCATGCAAAGTATTTTTTGCACCGTTTTAATTGACACTACATTTTTCTAGAACGCAACTACACGTAAATGAAGGCTTGATTGCTCTTTGTTTTGCTTGGAACCTTACCAAGAACTCTTCACCATTTGGTAAAAATCACGCCCTCCCCTGGCCACGCTGGTATCCGAGACCTAGCCATCTGCATTTGCGGCAGTCAACTTTCAGGTGACTGAACCCGGTTACCTCACTACTTCTTCCAGGGCAGCACTGCCAAGCATTCACAGATTGAAACGTACGCTTTCTTATAAATTGCTTTCCTTCTATTCCTCCTTCATGCTACAGTTCGGGTAATAATAGGTTTTAAAAAAATTGGGTGAGCGGGCAGGTTGTTTTCAAATCATTTCGTGTCAGGGTGGGAAG
>NW_007259184.1:223632-260031 GCF_000164805.1 Carlito syrichta | reverse complement strand
CGTCGCCGCGAAGGGGGGTCAGAGGACAGGGCGTTGGGAAGCCAGAGCGAGTGGCCCACCTCCCGTTGCCCTAGGTCGGGACTCCTTTGCAAACACTCGGCAAGGGGCTCCCGGCTCTTGTTGAGGGTCACCAGAGGCGCGGCGTAGACGGACAACCCCGCGCGAGGGTAGTAGTTGCCCGGTTTTACACGTGAGCTAAACTGCGACAGGGAGAGTGTCTCTTGTGCAGTTTCAGATACTGCCGAGAGCTGGACGTGAGATGGGGGCTCTTTTGGCTACAACAGGTGGCCTTCCACGGGGGGGTCCTCACAAAACTGGCTGCTGCCCGGTGGGCTGCACACAGGAGCCTCACCACCAGCCTGCCCCATTCCCGACTTGCGCAAGAAGCGGCTGACTAAAAAACGTTTCATTATGTGTTTAAGTAGGTGAAAAAGATGTGATTTCCAGCAAATGTAAATACTGACACGTAAAATATATCCAATGGAATCTAAATACCCCTGCAAAATGATACCCTCCATCGTTCATTTAAAAAACTCCCCAAACCAAAACCCCCCACAAAACTCTTAAGCATCAGTAAGTTTATATTATTACTTTTCCTCCTTGAAGTCATATCTTCATCCCACTTTCCTAAAGAATTTTATGCCAAGGCTATAGCTTTCATGCTTGAAAGTCTTACTGATCACCCTGGTATACTTAATGGAAATTAATTTCTGTCAAGGTTATATTTTTATGCTTGAAAGTCTTATTGATCAGCCTAGTATATTTAATGGAAATTAATTTCCATTTCCTGATCGTAGAACCTTATTTTTTCTGGATGGAATTATTAAAATGATTAGTGCCGGGCTCGGTGGCTCAGCCTGTAATCCTGCGCCTTTGGGAGGCTGAGGTGAGCGGATTGCCTGAGCCCGCGGGTTCGAGACCCGCCTGGGCAGCGAGACCTCATCTCTACCATAAATCCAAAAATCCGCCAGGCATGTAGCGCATGCCTGTAATTCCGGCTACTTGGAAGGCTGAGGCGGAAGGATCGCCGGAGCCCAGCAGGTCGAGGCTGCGGTGGCTGGGAGCGGCCACTGCACTCCAGTCTGGGCGACAGAGTGAGACTCCAACTCAAAAAATAAAAAATAAATAAAAAAAAATTACTAGTACCACAAATTGATCAAAATAAACGATACCACAATATTGGTACTTATTAAATATCTAAAAAGTGGATATTGGAAATTAACCTTTTTTTCTTTTTTAATTTTAAAGGTGTGGGGTACAATTCAGGGTTAGGTATACAAATGTTCATTATGCAGGTACCCTTGTTGATGAGGTGTGCCCCTCACCCCTGGCAGTTTCTCACTACTGCCAAGCCCACCCCCTCTCCCCTGGCAGTTTCCCACTACTGCCAGTCCCTTTCTTACAGTATTATGATAATTGTTCAAGGTCTGCTTACAAATGAGACTATGTAGTACTCAGTTCTATGTTTCTGTGATAGACTACTCAATATTATAGTCTCTCAGTCTATCCAAATTGTTGCGAAGTTTATAGTTTTGTCCTTCTTTATGATTGCGTAATATTTCATCATATATAGTTCCCACACTTTTTTTTAATCCAGTCCACTTTCAATGGGCAGAACGGTTGGGTTCCATGTTTTTGCTATTGTGAATAATTCTGCAATAAACATGTGCATGCAGGTATCTTTTTCATAGAGTGATTTGAGTTCCTCCAGGTATATTCCCAGTAGATTGAGGGGTCATATGGAAGGTAGATTTTTAGATCTTTTAGGAATTGCCACACTGTCTTCCATAGATGTTGCACTAGTTTGAACTCCCACCAACAGTGTAGAATTATTCTCTTTGCCCCACATCCTCTCCACCATCTGTTGTTTTTTGAGTTATTGATGATGGCCATCTGACTGGAGTTAGGTGGTATCTCAGTGTGGCTTTAATTTGCAGGAAATTAATCTCTTAAAGACTGGATGGGCTTATTAATTCCTACATCCATAAGTGAATGTTAACTTCTTACTAAAATGGAGTTCAACACTGATTCTCTTCTCTTTTTCTTAAACAAAACAAAAAAACTGCAATCCCAGCACTTCAAGAGGATTGCCTGAGACTAGTGGTTCAAATCTGACCTGGGCAACTTGGCGGTACCTCATCTCTACAGTAAATAAAAAAATTAGACAGGTATGGTAGTACATGCCTGTAGTTCCAGCTACTTGGAAGGTTGAAGTGGAAGGATCACCTGAGTCCAGCAGGTCTAGGCTGCGGTGGCCCTGAGCATGCCACTGCACTCCAGCCTGGGTGACGCAGTGAGACTCCAACTCAAAAAAAAAAAAAAAAGCCTGTAAGGGCTGATAAATCTCATCCAAATAAGTAAACTGAAACAGAAGTTTTGTTACAAGTGTCTCAATTTTTGCCTAATCATATGTCAAGAATCATATAGGTGTCTATCACCAAAAAGGCTTTAGAATCATCAGCTGACAATTCTATTAGAGTCTCCTGAAATTTTATTAAAAACAAAACCCTACAAACCATCTTATTACCTAAAAGACTTATTATTTAGGTCTCTTTCGGTCTCTCAATAACTGTTCATAAAATTCATGTTCTCTTTGTGGTTTGGAAATGTTTACACCGATAAGATTTGAGATGACTAAGAGGTATACAATACAGCATATATGGAAGCTGGGTATCTGAAAATATCTTAAAACTATTCATTCATAGCTTTATTTTTTTTTATTTTTCTATTTTTTTAATTTTTGAGTTGGAGTCTCACTCTGTTGCCCAGACTGGAATGCAGTGGCCGCTCCCGGCCACTGCAGCCTCGACCTGCTGGGCTCCGGCGATCCTTCCGCCTCAGCCTTCCGAGTAGCCGGACTTATAGGCATGCGCTACCACGCCCGGCTAATTTTTTGATTTATTGTAGAGATGAGGTCTCGCTGCCCAGGCGGGTCTCGAACCTGCGGGCACAGACAATCCACTCACCTCAGCCTCCCAAAGGGGCGGGATTACAGGCTGAGCCACCTAGCCAGGCTCATACCAGCTTTAACTTGAAAAGTCTTCAAGAGAGTGGAGAACTAATGTTCAAAGAGCTAACCTAAGTAATTTGGGGAATTGATGTTTGACTAGAAACTGTGAGGCAGACAATAGGAAACATACATAAATTCTGGACCTTAGTTAGTAAATTTGTTTCTCCCAGGGGTATGGGTTAATATTTGGAAACTGCTTTACAAATATACTAAGGTAAACAGATAAGTGGATGGTGGAAGCTAAGTTTCTCATCATCAGGGAGAGAAACAAGGGGGAAAGCTACAATGTGCCTTATGGTATTGGATTAGTAGGAGACGTCAGTATGAACCCATGCTTAGCTTAATATACATATAGACGGAGAGATACAGAGATAGCTATAGAGATGTGAGGACAGACAGGTGAGTATACTGCCCAGCTCTGTCTTCTGAGAGGACCTAGCAGGGACACCCCAGCAGCAATGAGCATACCTGGAGGCCAGATCTTGGTTTCTAAACCAATGAAGGGAAAAAAGGCTTCTTATTGAAATGGATGATTCTGGGGCTGGGACAAAGAAAGTACAAGATGAGTTGGGACCATTTTCTTATAGTACCGGAGAGGAAGGAAGTGCTCAAAAAGGATAAGAGCATGTCAAAGGGACAGAGGAGCTGGCTTGAAACAACTCCCAATGGCAAAAGCTAGAACAATTTAAGCAAACAATTGACTTGGTATTGGATTTTCCCCCATCCCTTAATTTCTCTCTACTTGAGTATGGGCTGGGCTTAGTGATTCAATTATAGTGAACAGAACATGAGAATGGAAAATTAGAGGAGAGCCTGGCAGGCACTGCCATAACACATGATCAAGGTGAATGACACCAATAATAAGCTGTGCTGATGCTGTGTACCCCTAAAATGGTGTGATGAGATGATGAGAAGGGTGCTTTAACTTTGGGGTTTCCCCAAAACCCATAAGCCCAGTCCAATCCTGAGAAAAAAAATCAGATAAACCCAAAGTGAAGGACATTCTACAAAATACCTAAGCAGTACTAAAAAATGTCAAGGTCCTGAAAAATAAGGAAAGATTGAGGGACTGCTAGAAACAAGAGGGAACTAAAAATGACTATGTATCTAAGTATAAATAAAGTGTCTGAGTGGGGTGAGGGTCTATACCACAGTTCTTGTGTGTTGATTAAAAAAAAAACCTGTTAAATCTTTAAAAGATGTATATGTTCCAGATTTCAGCAGATGCCTGTAAATGACCCTACTGTATTTCCTCCCATTCTTTACTGTTCCCTATATGGGTCAGACTTATGTCTCTGTGAGACCTGCTGGGAGAAGCCTGTTGCTTCTTTAGTAAAATATTCTCACCTCACTAAAGGATCATAGTATTAAATGAGGTCAACACTTGACAGGACCCAGCCCATGTGGGCCGTGCCATGTGTCCCGATTCCACATCACTCCCTGGTTTCTGACACCGTTCTACTATTTCTGGCTTTACTCCTTTCTCATCTAGAGAACTGCAAACTTCTGGCAAGATCTTCAGCCCACGCCACTCTTCCCATGGCTGATCCTCCAACCAGGGCACTTAGGTGCATACTGTGAGAGACTATTTAAGGACAGCTGGTGGTGGGTGAGGATCACTGGAGACGGTCTTCAAACTACCTAGAACTAGGTCTCAATGAAGAACTGCACACATTATTATGTTATAATTAAATATATTTAGATCCTCAAAACTTTAGGAGATGTAAAAAGAGTTGCATAATAACACAAATCACAATGTGAATAATAACACAAAGGCTTTTAATATACTAGATGCTTCATTAAAAAAAAAACAAGTTTTAGGCTGTGCATGGTGGCTCACCCTATAATCCCAGTACTTTGGGAGGCAGAGGCAAGAGGAATACTTGAGCCCAAGAATTTGAGACCAGCTTGGGCGACTTGGTGAGACCTCACTTCTACAATAAATCGAAAAAAATTAGCCAGGTGTGGTGATATGTGCCTGTGGTTCCAGCTACTTGGAAGGTTGAGGTGGCAGAATTGCCTGAGCCCAGCAGGTCAAGGCTGCAGTAGGCGTGAGTAATCCACCACACTCCAACCTGGACAACAGAGTAAGAGTCAGACTCAAAAAATAAAAATAAGTAAGTTTTAGAAATAGTGAAAGAAGTGATCTTCATTCAGCACCCCTGAGATAGACATTATCATCCTCATTTCATGGGTGAGGAAATTGGGGCTTGGAGAGGTTAAGTAATCTCCCACAATCACACAACTAGTTAGCGGAGAGCCAGCATCCAATTTCTGTTAACTAGACTGCAAAGCCCAAAGCTCTTATCTATTTCTCTACACTTCTTTCTGGAGTTCAAAAACTCACAGGAGTTCTAGATTTTTCAAACTCTGTGACACTAATCAGGAACAATTTTAAATATTAACAGTTTCATCCTCTTCATTCTGTTTCCAAAGAAAAATATACATCCCATGAATAGTTACTCCAACACGAATTCCTGATTCGAAGCATGTCCTCAGTGTGCCTCTGGGAACATTTCCCCAGGCATTATCCATCGGACATGCCTTGCCACCCAGCTCGCTTCTTCAGTTCTGACACCCAATCGGGGCTGTCGTCGTCTTCCTCGAAGTCCCTGTGAAAAAACAATTTGGAAGATAAGCTTCTATATTAGGGGTACAGTGAGTATTTGTTGATGGATTCAAAGCAGAACTCCACCAGAACAATATTTAAGTTTTTGAAAAACAAGTTTCATAAGGCAACTGAACTGAGAAAAAATTGTTAGTTATTCTAAAAAATCACTTCTTTCACTGTTTCTAAAACTTACTTATTTTTATTTTTTGAGTCAGAATCTTACTCTGTTGCCCAGGCTGGAGTGTGGTGGTATATTCACAGCTACTGCAGTCTTAACCTGATGGGCTTAGGCAATCCTGCCACCTCAGCCTTCCCAGTAGCTGGAACCACAGGCACGTATCACCACACTTGGCTAATTTTTTTTGATTTACTGTAGAGATGAGGTCTTACCAAGTCACCCAAGCTGGTCTCAAATTCTTGGGCTCAAGTATTCCTCTTGCCTCTGCCTCCCAAAGTACTGGGATTGTAGGGTGAGCCACCATGCGGAGCCTAAAACTTTTCTTTTTAATGTAGCATCTAATATATTAAAAACTAACAAGTCCAAGTTAAAGGGTTATAAGGGTAGGGCTCAGTCATGTATTCTGTAATAATATTGTAAGGCATTACCCATCCCAGGCAAAAGATCAAGATACAAATATTCATTTATAATGAAAAGTAATATAACAAGCTCCCAGTAATTTAAATCACACATGCACACACAACAACTAAAGCTTTCTAGGTATATCACAACATACGTGTCATCCTCGTCCAGCTCAGGCTCGAGTCGCTCTGGGTCCAAAATGACAGAATCGTGACCTCCATCGACATTGTCTGATGCTTCTGTTTCTTCACACAGGGGGCCTTTCAAGAATCCTTCTGAGCCTTCAGGGGAATGTTAACAGAAAGTATGCCAATTTAAACAGTATGTACTTATTTTATGCAGTTCGACTAAAATCCTCCACAAGATTGTTGCTGATTGAGAACAATGGCAAGTTCCAGATTTACTTTGTAGTGTCTCCCCATATTACACACCATGATTTCTGGGATAAGTCCAGAAGCACTGATATGTGGATTAAATTTAAAAGCAAGGCCAAGGTGGGAGGATCACTTGAGGCCAGGAATTCCAGAACAGCCTGGGCAACAAACACAGTGAGATCCTGTCTCTACAAAAAAGTTTTAAAAATTAGCTGGGTATGGTGGCATACACCTGTAGTCCTAGCAACTCAGGGGGCTGAGGTGGGAGGATAGCTTGAGCCCAGGAGTTTGAGATTACAGTGAGCTATGATCACACCGCTGCACTCTAGCTTGAGTGACACAGTGAGATCCTGACTCTAAAAAAGTAAAAAACAAAACAAAACAACCAAAACCCCAAAGAGTGCTTTCTTACAGAGGGGGGAAAAAAAACCTCCAAAAATTACATTAAAAACCTTCAAATATAAGAACCTATATTAAGGAATTGAAAGTTTTCTGTGGAAGCTGGATTACAGTTGTTTTTCCTTTGCGTTTTCCCCTCCCAGGTTTTCACAGTGGAGGGGGAAAAAAATGTAAGGAATTGAAGGAAGACTACAAGCATGCTTTTAAAAAATTTTCCAGGCAGTAATTACTTTTAGATTTTTTTTGCTTACAGAATACAAATCTAACATAAAAATGAGGGTTAAATCTTATAAAAGTATTTTAAAGTAGAACTATAATATATATTTTGTAAACAGGGACTTTCCTAAAATAACAAATATTTCATCATTGGACCAGAAACAAAATCTAGGACCTATAACTGCTAAATCAAAATTCACAACTATGAGCTTTCCTTAACATCCTCCAAAGCATCAACCTCTCCTTGGAGCTCCCATGCTGTTCTACGCACAGCTCTATCAAAATGCACACACCACGGAGCGCTACAATACTCCATCTGTGTGCTGGGCTCCCAGATAATGAACTCCTCTGTCCTTAGAGCAGGGACTGTGTTTCATTCTTTTTTCATCTTAACCTATGCTAGGCACTCAGTGAGTATTGACCAAATAAACAAATACAACTAAATCTGTTACAATAAATATAGTCAAGACATACCATACCATGACCTGCTCTACTTGGTATAATTTACCTTAGATTTTAATCCACAAGGTGGCTTAGTAATGGAATGATCAAAATTATACACATGTGCTCATCCTAAATGCAGTCCATTGGCCTAGATTCCGAGTCTTATAAAAGGTTATCTTACACAATTTTAGTAAAAATGTCTGTAGAAAAAAATCAAATCCTAATTATTCATCCTTTTTTGAGCTCTATTCAATATAATAGAATTCAAGTATGCAGCAAAGGAAATCTTCAAGTTGTTACTAAAGCAATGGCATATTTGCATGGTGCATAAAGGCAACTCTTCAAAGAAAGTAGTAGCACGATTATTTGCTTATTAAAATAAGCAAACAAATGAGCAAAGGGAAGTAATGTAGCTCTGTGAAAAGTTTTAACTATAGAGTCAGACTGGCTAGAAAAGATGCAAAATCACAGGAAAATACAATGCAATGAATTATTTTATAACTTTAAAATCAAAGGGTTTCCAGAAGGGGAAATTAGGGAGTTATTATTTAATGGGTACAGAGTTTCCATTTTGGAGGACAAGAAAAGTTCTGTGGATGGATGGTGGTGATGGCTGCAACGTGAATGTACTTAATGCCACTGAAGTGTACACTTAAAAAATGGTTAAAGTAATAAATATTATGCATATTTGCCACAATTTAAAAGAAGTCAGAGGTTACATAACATTGTTACATAACAGACATGAATTACCTGGTCTGTATATTGTGTATGTTTGGAATGCCAAGCTGAGATCAGCATTCTTAAGGATGTTCAACAGGGTGTCTGGGGTTTCCCTGAGCCATTGCTTACGAGTAGAACTGTCACTGTACTTTATTACAGAGCCTCCTGGTTGTGAAAAGACAAAAGTCAGTGCCAAATAAAAAAGAGAATTTTTCAGCAGCTATCTTCCAGATCATATTTCAAGCAAAGTTAATTATATCTGACTCTCAACTAAAGTCTATTTCACTCACCTGTGTGAGCAAAGCTCTGGTGTGTGACACCAAATATCCTTCAGAGAGTGACATTAAAAAAAAAACCAATAGCATATTGAATAAATATAAAAATGTCCTATAATAAAGTAACAGCATTCAATTTGACTGCTAACCTTTATCAGCCTCTGCCGTTAAACTGGAGGTGAGTACAGATGCATTCTCCAAAGCTCTAAGAGTTGTGTTGGATACATTTTTCTCCCACTGTCGCCTGTGAGGACTTGGTGAACTGGCTTTTCTCAGATGGACTGATTTATTACCTGATTTTAAAGTGTAAAAAGGAATGCTAAGCATATTATTATTATTATTATTATTATTTTTGTACAGATAGGGTCTTGCTATGTTGCCCAGATTGGTCTCATATCTTGGCTCAATCAATCCTCCCATCTTGGCCTCCCAAAGTGCTGGGATTATAGGTGTGAGCCACCACGCCTAGCTGATATTATTTCATTTATTCATCTATATCCACACATATACTCTAACAATGATATGGAAGTATTTATTTTCTCTTTCAAACTTAAGCCTAGCAACAATGTTCTTCAAGTCTAAGTAGCAAAGGAAACAACAACAAAAAATCCAAAATGACAAGGTAAAGCAAATAATTAATATGACTTAATTCTTAAATAAATAATGTATACAGTTACATATTACACACTGTACAAGAATGAAGCCCCAAGAGAACTTACATATACACTGTATGTATGGTGGCCAGTACAACAAATAATACCTTTCCTAATGGCTCTTACCAATAAATATTATTCTCTCTTTGTTTATGGATTAAAATATTCCTGTAACATTAAATAAACTACTGGGTAAGCAAGCAGGTATGTGCCTGAAATTGCTCATGGCACCTAAGACCTAATAAAGTGATATTCCTCCTATATTCCGCAACTCCCACATAATAAATGATTAGAATCTGAGCAACTTACCTTTTTCTTCTCGGTTAACTCTTCCCAATGCATTTTTAACACTGCTTTCTAAATCACTATGGCTATATTTTCTACCTTGTTCTTCCACTGGCTTTAAAAGAGATGAAAATATAGATTAAGTAATGCTTGAATTGCTACAAAAAAGATAAACAAACATGGAAATCAGCTACTTTAATTTTAAATAAAAATTAGTGAATTAAAAAAAATACTCACAGAACCCCAAATATTAATAGCCACATACATCATATATGCATGTATATTAATGATCATACCATACATACATATGTGTATATTAACAGCCATAAACCTACACATATTATATTAATAGCCATATACATAATTATAAATGTAAAGAGGATATATAAGAATGAAAGATTTTAAGGAAAACAGTAATGAAAAATTTCTATATGGTTTGCGTTATTGGGCTTTTCATGCAGTACTATCAAAATAAGATGTTTTACTGAATGTGATAATTAGCTGTTTACTTCTGGTGCGTTTTCCTTACGCTTTATTATATAAAATAAAATGATTTTTATATATATCTTGTCCCAAATAAATATCATTTGGTTAAATAAAACATGATACTGTGTTTATATAGTTATTTAGGTAAGTCCACTTTCAAATTAGTCTAACAAAGAACAGGCTCACTTTTTAAGATTTGGCCTCTCATCTGTAGACTTCATTTAGTTGTATTTATACTGAGTTAAGGTTTTTCTAAAGAAAAGTGTATTTTTACACTACAACTATGGACATAGCAATTAAAAAATATCTTTAACGAAGGCAAACCTCTTAGAATATGCTTCAAGTTTTTAATAAATTGTATCTTCAGTTAAAAAAAAAAAAAAAAGATGTTTTATAAAGTTGCTATATATGGCCAAAATGTTCTCACTTAGTTCAGTGTTTTTACAAATAATCTATAAGCCCTTGATTTATTTCATGAAGTACGTAACACACAAGCTAATCTTTACTAAGTCTGCACATATTTTGAGAAGGAGTACAGATTCAGCGCCTAGACAGTTCTAGTCACACAGGTTCTCAATTATTTGCTGACAGTCTCAATAACCAGTAGGTCTGGGCTGCCATGTTGAGTTTTCTTATTTCCATGCAGAGGTTCTCAAACTTCTCTTGCCACACATGTAGGAAATGCAAACGTCTCTATCACTTAACAGTTTATGAACAATAATATCACGATAGCAGTGATTTCAAAGCTCTCCCCTCCCATAAAGGTATCACAATCTGGACTGGTGATAGGTACAGTTGTGAAAAGCCCCTTGAGAATTCCAGTCTTTTGTTCCCACTGAGATAACTGTCTCTCCTGCAGTGACCTCTAACCTCCCTCTGGGCACCACTCACCCCTGCCTTCCTTGCCACTGTAAACTGCTGACCCACACATGACCCTTTTCCTGCCTCAAGTCCTCCATTACCTGATTGACTTTTTGGCCTTTTCTCCATTCTTTTTACATATTGCACCCTTTTCATTCTGCAGACACATATTGCTGTGTCCATTACAGGCGGTATTCAAATTACAGTGGTGGCTGCCTGGGGCAGGGTTCAGGATCCTCAGCAAAAGGTCACCAGGTCACTTTTTAGGGGGTCGGGATGTCTATATTTTGATTGTGGTGGGGGCCATATGACTGCATAAATACGATTACCAAAACTCATCAAACTGTTAGCTAAGAAAGGGTAAATTTTATTACAAATAAATTATACCTCAATAAAGCTGGGAAAATACCCAGATATTATCATGGGAAAAAAGTACAAAGGCAAGATATATTCTACCTGTAGCAACATAATGGTGGGATGTTGTTACTTATTTATAACCTAGGGTTCTTTAAAAAAATTTACAAGCTTAATTACTAGTACATTTCATGAATAGAATAATCTATTGACAGTACAAAATCTTTTCCTTTTTGCATTAAAAGGTTAATTAAAATACTGAAGATCAGCCTAGGCAACACAGCAAGACATCATCTCTACAAAAAATAAAAAAAATTAGCTGGGTGTGGTGGCGTGTGCCTGTAGGCCCCCCTATTCAGGAGGCTGAAATGGAAGGATCGTCTGAGACCAGAAGGTGGAGGCTGTGGTGAGCCATAGTCATGCTGCTGCACTCCAGCCTGAGCAACTGAGTGAGACCCTGACTCAAACAATATATAAGTTAAAGAAAAAAAATCATCAGTAGTACATGATTTGCAAAGCTGGGGGTGAAAACACTGGAAAGCAGATTGGCTACGACTATTCACGACTCAATCGTGGCTTCAGTGTAAAAGAGCATCACAGCAGCCAGGGCTGGACAAGACGAACAGGACCCTGAATGCCAGGCTGGAAAACGACTCATGGGATAACCGGGTGGTGCTACACATTTTTGCACAGAAAGATGTCAAGGTCAAAACAATCATCTAAGTGTTATTCAGCTACAAAAAGGAATAAAGTTCTGACAAATGCTATGACCCAGAGGAACCCTGAGAACATTATGTAAGTGAAAGAAGCCAGGCACAGAAAGGACAAATATTGTATGACCCTACTTATATGAAACATCTAGAATAGGCAGATTTATAGAGACAGAAAGCAGGCTAGAGATTGCTGGGGTTGGGGTGGTGGAAATGGGAATCACTGTTTCAGTATAGAGTTTTTGTGTGGGGTGATACAGAGGTCTGGAAATAAAAAGTAGTGACTTCTGCATAATATTATGAATATAGTTAATGTCACTGAATTACACACTTAAAATGGCCAAAATAACAAATTTTATATTGTAATATTTTACCACAATAAAAAGCAAAAAGCCAAGTATAAACAAGATCTCATAATAGAAAGCAGGACAAAGCTCTCTGACATCTGCACTGAAACCACTATCATCAATAATTGAAAAAGGAGCCAGGTATGGTGGCTCACACCTGTAATATCAGCACTTGGGAAGCCAAGGCAGGAACACTGATGAGCCCAGGAGTTTGAGAACAGTCTAGGCAACATAGTGAGATCTTGTATCTACAAAAAAATGCAAAAATTAGCTGGGTGCGGTGGTATGAGCCTGTAGTCCCAACTACTTGGGAGGATGAGGTGGGAGGATTGCCTGAGCCCAGGAGGTGGAGGCTATGGTGAGCCAGGTTGGAACCACTCTACTCCAGTCTGGGTGACAGAGTAACCCTGTCTCAAATAATAAATGCATAAATGAACAAATAAATAAATAAAATGAAAAAGTCAACACAATACTTGGTGATCTAAAGTGACTCAGCTGGCAATGCCGACAACAGCTCCCAATTACTCACAGGCCAAAAGATGGAGAACTACTTAACTGGAGAGACCAGGACACAGTCTTCCAAATATCTCACCATATTTAACAGTAAGGTGTACCCAGCGGCAGATGGGTATTTCATAAATTTAATTTTAAAGCACTTACCACCATGTTTGCTTCATTTCCCAAAGTTATCTTGATCCTGCTGGGATCTGCTTAAAAAAACAGAGAGAAAAGGTAGAAAAAATACCATATAAACACTCAACTTATTCAGTTCCTTGTGTGCTGTGCATAAAGCCTGAGATACAAGTAAAGTTTTTGAAATCAAAGAGTCAAAGTTCTTAGACAGTTGAATAGAAATATCAAGCTTTAAGTGCCTAGTAATCCATCTCGGTTGTTGAAAGAGGCTACTATTTTACTTTATGTTTTTTGAGTCGAGATCTCACTCTGTTGCCCAGTGAAGTGCAGTGGTACCATCATGCTCACTACAGCCTTGACCTCCTGGGCTCAGGCAATTCTTTCACCTCAGCCTCCTGTGTAGCTGGGTCTACCAGCGCACACCACCATGCCCGGCTAATTTTTACATTTTTTTTATAGCGATGAAATCTTGTCATGTTGCCCAGGTTGCTCCTGAACTCCTGGGCTCAAGCAATCCTCTTGCCTCAGCCTTCCAAAGTGCTGGGATTATAGGCATGAGCCACTGCACCTGACCAAAAGAGGGTACTTCTGATATTTTTTTTCTAATGTAAAAATCTGAAAGTTAAAAGACATCTCTATTCACTTATGCCAACATATTTAAGCACTAAGAAGTAATATACTCTATATACTTGAAGGTCATGATCCCCTGTAGAGCGCGCTAGGTAGTGGAGTCTGTGCTTGTCCTGACAATTATCATAACAGGTGGAACAGGGTAACAAGAAGAGAGCTGCTTATTCATTCACAAGGGACTAGGGGGGTCAGGGGCTAACTCTGGCAACGGATCCCTTTGGTAGAGATGGCTCCAGCCCTCATCTTTCTCTGTCAGAGTCCAGTAGTTCATGTCCCTTACTCACTTAACATTTTTTAAAATTGCTATTGAATATCTACGATGGCAGGCACTAAGAACACAAGAGTGAGTCAGTGGGATGCAATCCTTGCCTAAGTGTTCCATTTCTTGTTCTAGTAATTTTCAAACTACCTCGAAACTTTTATCCATCCATTTTTTCTTGCTTAGCATTTTAAAACTAATTTCCTACTACCCTGGAATGTGAACAAAAGCTACAAAATAGTACCTGAGTTAAAATCAACACTCAATTAAACACTAAGCAAAACTGATGAAACAAAGGTTACTGACCACCGCTTATGAAAGAGAAAAAAGTTTGAATTGTAAGACTAAAGGGTTTTACATCCTTCCAAAAACAACACTTACTCGTTACCTTTAAGAAAACAGTACAGTTATCAAAATGTTTCTTTCATGGTATAACCCAGATGAAGAGCACCAGCCAATGGGGGTTTTGCAACATGTCACAAGAGAGGGTGACCTCCACTTCCTAACTCTTCTCCCTTATTCTGTTGATATCTAATGCCTTTGTAAGACTTTTTCAGAAGGGAGTCATTGATAACAAATGAAAAGGAATAAAAATAGCTTTGAAGAAAATTCAGAGATGACAACTTTCAAAGACACAATAAATTTAAAATGTGCTCAGGAGAGACTATACGTGTATGAAAATTTTATGCAGCTATTGTGTGGATGGTCCCCAACTTCTGAAAAGGCTCTGATTTGTGTTTGTTTTTTAATTGACAGACTTTATTTTTTAGAGCAGTTTTGGATTCACAGTAAAACTGGGCAGAAAGTACAGAGATTTCCACATACTCGGTCTCCCCACACACTCCTCCCCCCCTACTACCAATACCCTACACCATTACAGTCCATGAATCTATACTTGACACATCACTGTCACCCAAAGCCCACAGTTCACATTAAAAAGGCTCTGTTTTTTAAGTTTGTTTACACAATGGTTCTTCAGAAACGTGAGAATATATTTTCCTATAAAATTAGTACTATATTTTCATGGCTAGATTCCTAGGACAGACCCATGGAAGTCTTCTAACTGACCCACAAGTCAGGATAAATAGGGTACTAATAATGAAACAGAGAACACATTCCAGCACTAAAATAGTCAAACTAGGCTTTTTTCTTAAACCCTATTTTTCTAGGGATTAAAAAGGGCAGTTTAAGACTCAGGCTGGGTACGGTGGCTCATTCCTATAATCCCAGCTCTTTGGGAGGTAGAGGTGAGAGATCTGCCTGAGCCCAGGGTTTCCAGACCAGCCTGAGCAACTTGGCGAGACCTTATCTCTACAATAAATTAAAAAAATTAGCTGGCTGTGGTGGCATGTTCCTGTAGCTCCAGGTACTTGGAAGGCTAAGCCACAAGGATCACCTGAGACCAGGTCAAGGCTGCAGTAGCCATGAGTGTACCACTGTACTCCAGCCTGGGTGACAGATTGAGACTACCACTCAAAAATAAAAAAAATAAAAATAAAATAAAAGATTCAGTACTGGCTGGGTGTGGTGGCTCATGCTTGTAATCCAAAGCATGATTTGGGAAGCCAAGGCAAAAAGATTACTTGAGCCCCGGAGTTCAAGACCAGCCTGGGCAACATAGTGAGACCTTGTTCGTACCAAAAAATTCAAAAAACGGGCTGAGCATAGTGATACTGAGGCTGAGGCAGAAAGGTCACCTAAACCCAGGAGGTTGAGGCTGCAGTAGCCATGAGGGTGCAACTGCATTCCAGCCTGGTGATAAAGTGAGACCCTGACTCAAAAAAAAAAAAAAAAAGATTCAGTACAGAATTATGTCTGAAGTAATAAAAGAACATTTTGATTTGAGGATTTTCTCTGATAATCATTTCTAGCAACTTAAAAATTATACTTTCTTGTTATACTATAACAAAAAATAAGCTTTCCAAAATTCTTACCCTTTTTGCTTGTTGTATTATGCTTAGATTTTTTGGTTTCTTCTAATACCTGTTCACCATACTCTGTGATAATCTGAAATTTAAAGTTGATAATTTTAAGATGTAAAATACACTTTTCTTTAAACACTGCCATATGTCATTTCACCACCAACATTCTTCAGGACAATATTTAAAGCTGAAAAAATTTATAAAAATGCCATTTGAAAACTACATATAAGCTGAGCAGGGTGGCTTATACCTACAATTCCAGTACTTTGGGAGGTTGAGGTGGGAGGATCACTTGAGGCCAACAGTTTGAGACCAGCCTGGGCAACATGGTAAGACCCCACCTCTATAAAAATGTTTTGTGTTTTAGGTTACCAGGGATGGTGGTTTACATGGATGGTTCTGCATCGTTTGAATTTTTACAAGCATGTATATAATGTAACTGTGTCTAAACGTGGCAAACCATTTTATCATACACTGGAGAACAAGGTGGATCATACCTTGGGGGATAAGCACTTTTGGACAAGCTGAGCGACCCGGCCTCGAGAGAGCAGTGTTGTGGCGGAGGGGCGGTGTGAAGGATTCCTTTTAAACATCTGCTTGATAAGATACTGAAGCTCGTAGGAGTAATGAGACGGCAGTGGGCTGATGGACCCTTGACATATTTTGAGGATAAGATTTTTCCAACTATTTGCTTGAAACTGAAATGTAAAAACTGAAACTTAAAAGCAGACACGGAGGGGGTGTGTGCAGTGGAAATCAAAGTAAGAAACTACCAGCTGAACTGAATTCATATAAATTATTTTAATTTTATAAAGGTATCTACTGTCTGGCCATTTTTCTTTCTAGAGGTGTCTTCAGGGTAATATTCTATAATCTCATGGTGGTTCAGGAGAAAGGTAAACATGAATAGTAAAGAAACTAAAACTGTTCACAGCCATCTAAAGTCTTTCCGTTAGTGCCAGCTTTGGGCACTTTATCAGTCAATATCAATGGTTTTTGCAGATACACATTGCTAATACTAACAGGCTTGTAATCAGTGTAATACCCTTTGCTTCACTCCCCTCAACTTTGGCTTTTTAACCATTATACCAATGAGAACGACTTTTGCCTTCAAGCAGACAAGGAATGACAGATCACGGTCTTCCCTCTCTCCCTCCCCCTCTGCCTCTTCCTCCTCTTTCTCCTCCTTCGAGTCTTACTCAGGCTGGAGTGTGGTGACATGCTCACAACCGTCATATCCTCCTCCTGCTGGGTGCAGGCAATCCTTCCACCTCAGCCTTCCAAGTAGCTGGAACCACAGGCATGCGCCAGTATACCTGGCTAATTTTTTGATTTATTGCAGAGACGAATTCTCACCAAGTTGCCCAGGCTAGTCTCCAACCCCTGGGCTCAGGCAATCCACTTGCCTCCGCCTCTCCAAATTGCTGAGATTACAGGCACAAGCAATTGCACCCAGCATCTAATACTTATTCTTGCTAGGAAAAATGACTTGTATATGTAAGTTATGAAAAAGATAAAATCAGGGAAGTAAAGAATATCATCATAAATAAGATGCTAGAATTTTAAAAATAATTTTATGTGTAGACAATGATGGTTCACAACTTGGGCTGCGTATCAGAATAATCTATTTTAAAAACATTAATGGCTAGGTAATCCCAGCACTTTGGGAGGCCAAGGCGGGAGGACTGCTTGAGCCCAAAGAGTTTGAGACCATCCTAGGCAACATAGTAAGACCTCATCTCTCCAAAAAAGGTAGCTGGGTGTGGTGGTACACGCCTGTATTTCTAGCTACTTGTGTGAGATCAGGAGGTCAAGGCTATGGTTAGCTGTGATCATGCCACTGCACTCCAGCCTAGGTGATGTGAGAGAGAGACAGAGAGAGAGAGAGAGAGACAGAGAGAGAGAGAGAGAGAGAGAGAGAGAGAGAACTTTAATGCCAGGACATCTTCAGAGATTTCAATTCAATTCAATTGGTTTGGTATGGGCCTAGGCATTTTTAAAGGTTCCCCAAGTTATTCTAACTGTGCAACCAGCACTATAAGCCACTTATATTCAAGGAAAATAATCTCCCATGAACAGCATGTGCCTTTAGTTTGAGTTACTTTCCTCAAGTGTTGGTAAAAAAATTTTCTCAATCACTCATTCTCTCCCAAGCTCTATGTATCCTATAAGTATATCTGTTAAAAGCTTGGAAGGGCTAAGTTTCAGTCTGTCCCAAAGAACAGAATTTATTCCAAGGCAAAGCTAAGAACTAATAGGAATCTGTCCTAAGATTATTGTTCTATGTAATAAACTAATTTTGAACAAGCAGGACAAGTTATTTAACCTCTTTTTTGTTCATTTATCTTAAAAAGTATCTTGAAAAGATACATTATAGGGCAAAGTGCATGTTCTCATAATATTCGGTTAGAGAGGAAACTCACATAATAAGTGAAATCTAACTTCAAAAAGATGAGTATAAAAATGGAGCAGCCACTCTGGGAAACAGTTTGGTGTTTCCTCAAAGAGCTAACTATAATTGCCATATGACCCAGCAAATTCGCTCTTAGGTATATATCCTAAAAACTGGAATCAGGGACTCTAACAGATACTCGTACGACCATGTTGATAGCAGCATTATTCACAACAGCAAAAAGATAGAGACAACACAAGTGTCCACTGGCAGATGAATGGATACAAAAAACTCGGCATACATATGCAATGGAATATTATTCAGCCATAAAAAGGAATGGAATCCTGACACATGCTACAACACGCATGGATCTTGAAAACATTATGCTAAGTGAATTAAATCAGACACAAAAGGACAAATATTGTATAATTCCATTTATGTGAAATATCTAGAATATGCAAATTCACAGAGACAGGAAGTAGAACAGAGGTTATTAAGGGGCTGGGAGGGGAGGAAGAAAAGGGAGTGAGACAGGAACAGAGTTTCTGTTTGGGGTGATGAGAAGTTTTACAAATCAAACTTTTTCTTTTTGACAGTTGTCCAACACTGTGAATGTAATTAATGCCACTGAATTATACACTTAAAAATGACTAACATGTCAAGTTTTGTGTTGCATATGGTTTACCAGGAAACAGCAAAACAAAGACATGAGAGAGAGAGAGAGAGAGAGAGAGAGAGAGAGAGAGAGAGAGAGAGAGAGAGAAGGACAGCATAGCAGAAATGAAATAACGGAAATTTCCTATGAGCATATGCTACACAATGAGTTTAAGGCAAAGATGATGGCAATGAAACAAATGAAAACTTTTATAATGATGTCATCCTAGGGAAACAAACTGTCAACTGGAATCTGGCACATTACTTAGGGCTTAGCCAGACAGGACAAGCTGTGTTTTCAATTTTGCACACCATACTTACCGGATGCTTAAGAGTGCAGAGTTCATACAGAATGCATCCCAAGGACCAGATGTCACTGGCAGCATCAAGAAGCAAAGCAATAACAAGTGGGTTATAAGTTATCACATGTAATTATATGCATTTCCTAATATAAAAATTATCCTACTTTAATAAGAACAGACATCACAAGTAGCCCTAAGTCTGGCCTAACACTTAGATACTTACTGAGAATAACGTTCACAATAAAACTTTCTATCCCCCTGCCCTCGACCCTCCAAATCACTATCACTTCAGTAGCATTTGGAAATTCAGTAGCAAGAGGGAGTATTTGAAGACTCAGATGATCATAGTTGGAAGAAGGACTCTGGATGACATCTAGCGCAGCTTTCACTCAGGCTGCCCTGATCACATTTCTTGATAGACAGCTCTCCACCCCAGGCACAATCTACTCCCCTGTCGGATGCTCTAAGGGATAGCGTTCTTCCTTATCAAAAGCCAAAATGTATCTCTGGGAATCCTCTCCACCCCCAGAGTTAGTTCTATGTTCCAAAACAAAAAGAACAAAACTACTCATTCTTCCACAAAATAGCTCTTCAAATTCCCAAGAGTTTTATAGTTGGCCCTATGATGTATACTCCATCAAGCTAAGCAACTCCAGTTTCCACCATCATTCTTACCACCTATCTGTCTTTCTCCAGAGTTTTTTTCGAGTTAGAGTCTCACTCTGTTGCCCAGGCTGGAGTGCAGTGGCCGCTCCCGGCCATCGCAGCCTCGACCTGCTGGGCTCTGGCGATCCTTCCGCCTCAGCCTTCCGCGTAGCTGGAACTACAGGTGCGCGCTTCCACGCCTGGCTAATTTTTTTTTTTTTGAGTTGGAGTCTCACTCGGTCGCCCAGACTGGAGTGCAGTGGCCGCTCCCGGCCACCGCAGCCTCGACCTGCGGGGCTCCGGCGATCCTTCCGCCTCCGCCTTCCAAGTGGCTGGAACTACAGGCACGTGCTACCATGCCCAGCTAATTTTTGATTTATTGTAGGGACGAGGTCTTGCCAAGTTCCCCAGGCGGGTCTCGAACCAGGTGGGTCTAGAACCCGCGGGCTCAGGCAATCCACTCGCCTTGGCCACCCAAAGTGCTGGGATTACAGGCTGAGTCACCAACCCCGGCTGAGTTTTCTTTTTTTTTTTTGAGTTGGAGTCTCACTCTGCCGCCCAGACTGGAGTGCAGTGGCCGCTCCCGGCCACCGCAGCCTCGACCTGCTGGGCTCCGGCGATCCTTCCGCCTCAGCCTTCCGAGTAGCCGGAATTACAGGCATGCGCTGCGATGCCCGGCTGATTTTTTTTTTTGATTTATTGTAGAGATGAGGTCTCGCTGCCCAGGCGGGTCTCGAACCCGCGGGCTCAGGCAATCCCCTCACCTCAGCCTCCCAAAGGCGCGGGATTACAGGCTGAGCCACCGAGCCCGGTTGAGTTTTCTTTTTTTAAGAGATGGGGTCTTGCTATTTGCCTAGGCGGAAGTGCAGTGGCTATTCACAGGCACAATCATTAGGCACCACAGCCTCAAACTCCTGAGCTCAGCAATCTCCCTTCTGGGAGTGACTCCTGAGTAGCAGGACTATAGGCCCACATCACGGCGTCTGGCTCTTCCTTTTCTAAATGATTCTTTTTTAAACAGTGGTTTTTATTGGATGTTTCCCTCTCCCAACTTTTAATTTTTAAAATTTCAAATCTATAGAAAAGTTTTAAATGCCCACATGCTCTTACCCAGGTCCCCAATCATTAGCATTGGCCACAATTATGTGCTATCTCCCTCATTTATATATATCTGAGCCTCTGATGAAAAGGTTGCAGATACCAAACACTTTACCCTATACACGTCAGCATGTATCTCCTAAGAGCAAAGATATATACTCTTCCTTATAAACATAATGCTATGATCACATTCAAGAAATGTAACCTTAACTCAGTAATATTATTAAATATTTACTCCATGTTCAAATTTCTGTAATTGTCCCATTAAGTCCCTTTAGAACTGTTTTGTCTCCAGCTCAGTGAATTCTACTCTTAAAGGAACCTATTTAGTATAGACTGTCATATCCTTTGCAAAAAAGCAAGTCAGCAGAAAGTAACAAGGGCCCTTGGGTGTTTCCACTTCTAGGAATCCATGTTATAACGTGGTATAAAACAATGACATATTTATGCACAAAAAGTATGTTAATCACAGCACTGTTTGAAAATGGGAAACGGACGGTCAACCAACAGAGAAATAATCATGAAAATTTTGGAAGAGCCATTTGGTAAAATATATGCAGCCATTAGAAATATTTATGAAGCGTTTAAGTATGTGGGGGAGATGAATATGATATAATATAAGGTGAAATAAGAAGAATACCAAATTGCATATAGAATATATCAACTAGTCGGGCTCTGTGGCTCAGCCTGTAATCCCGCGCCTTTGGGAGGCTGAGGTGAATGAATTGCCTGAGCCCGCGGCTTCGAGACCCGCCCGGGCAACTTGGGAGACCTCATCTCTACATTAAATCAAAAAATTAGCCGGGCGTGGTAGCGCGCGCCTGTAGTTCCAGCTACTCAGAAGGTTGAGGCGGAAGGATCGCCGGAGCCCAGCAGGTCGAGGCTGCGGTGGCTGGGAGCGGCCACTGCACTCCAGTCTGGGCTACAGTGTAAGATTCTAACTCAAATTAAAAAAAAAAAAAAAGAATGTATCAACTGAAAAAGTGAATGGATGAAAAAAGAAAAAGATCCAAATGTTACCAGTCATTGTGAAAAGTGGGTGATTTCCATTTCCTTTCTTATGCATCTCTCTATTTCCAATTCTCCCTGCCCCCCATCTCCACAATGGGCACATATGAGAATATTCAGAAAATATTACATTTTAAATCATAAGGTCCTCATACTAACTTCCTGCATCAATTAACTTATCAACCAAGTGCTTATGATCCAGCCATGTAAATGTTAACTCAGTGACATAACCTATCAGTTCCCAAATGCTACTGTGCATTAGAATCACCTGGTGGTCTAGAAAAATAACTGATGCCTGTTTCCCAACCCCTGACATTCTGTTTTAATGCAACCTGGACTTTGAGATTTTTAAAAGCAGGAGTAGCAACATGTGCAAACCAGTAATATAATTCATACTGTCCCTAGAAATGTCTTTCTTTCGGTATTTACAATGAGCTTCTCTTAGCTCTGATTAAAATAATTGGAAAACTATGACTTTCATCTAGAAGCCTAGGAATACAGATTCCGTATTGTTTTCAGATATATATTTTTTAAAACCACACGACCTGTGAATCTACTTTAAAGTGGTACCAAACTCTAGCATTATTTGTGAGCTATAATGCCTGTCATCAAATGGTCACTCTTGCACCAAATAAACATCGCTTACCTTTTATTGTTATAAGGCAGGTTTTCCCAAATTTCTGGAGGCACATAGTAAGGTGTTCCCACATATGTGCAAGCAAACGCCATCGGACTAAAACCATAAAAAGGCCAAGAATGATTACAGAGCATTCCCGAAAATGGATGCTTTGATTGTCACTACAGCAGAACAGACACACATACTTGGAGAGAAGACGGGCGGATCCAAAGTCTCCCAATTTTACGTTTCCATTTTGGGTGAGGAAGATATTCTGCATTTAAAAAGAAGAACTCAGATTATGCTTTCCATCATTCCAACATGAGGCAGAGGTCCCTAGAGAAGCTGTCTTCCAAAGCCTGCTGATGATGGAGTTTAAGGGTAGAAATGCTGACAGCTGAGCTGAGTGAAACACAAAATGACAAGAACTCCTTGTGACAACCACGTGTCCCCTGCTGAGGAAGTCAGAATGACTGCTTCAAAATCTAGCAGTAAGTTTTAAGTTGTATCAACAGAACCAACTGATTGGGAACCTGTGTCAGGGTGACTCCTTGGAGCAGGCCCAGGTGTCAACAATTTTCCATCTGAGAAAATATGGACTTAGTAAATGGTCACTAAAAGATCTGGGAACATATAAACATATACAGTCATGTGCCGCATAACAAGGTTTGGTCAATGATAGACCACATATCTGATGGTGGTCCCATAAGATTATAGTATCATATTTTTACTGTACCTTTTCAATGCTTATATATACAAATATTTTCCATTGTATAACAGTTGCCTACAGTATTCAGTACTGTACCACGCTGTACAGGCTTATAGCCCAGGAGCAGTGGGCTACACCATATAGCCTAGAAGTGTAGTAAGCTATACCATGTAGGTCTGTGTAAGTTACTCTATGAAGTTCACATAATGACAAAATTGCCTAATGATGGGTGACTGCACTACTATGGAGATTTCAATAACTTTTCTCAGGTAGTGCTTTATCTGGCTAGTATAAATATTAAGTCAGAGGATACAAAGTTTCAGTTAGACAGGACAAATACGTTCCAGAGGTCTACTGTAAAACATGATGACTATAGTTGATAATAATATATAACACACTTGAAAATTGCCAAGGGTAGATCTTAATTGTTCTCACTGCAAAAAAAAAAAAAAAAAAAAAAGATAAATATGTGAAGGGATGGATATGCTTATTAGCTTGATTTAATCATTTTACTGAGAGAGAGTTTGTGTGTGTGTGTGTGTGTGTGTGTGTGTGTGTGTGTGTATCTCAGGACATCACATTGTACACCGTAAATATATATATTCTTTGTCAATTATATCTTTTTTGTTTGAGTTGGAGTCTTACTCAGCTGCCCAGGCTGCAGTGCAGTGGCATGATCAGAGCTCACCACAGCTTTGACATCCTGGGCTCGGGTGATCCTTCTGCCTCAGTTTTCCAAGTAGCTGGGACTACAGGCAAGCACCATCACATATGGCTAAGTTTTTGTACAGACAAGGTCTCACTAAGTTTCAGGCTGGTCTTGGACTCTTGGCCTCAAGCAATCCTCCCAGTTGATCTCTCAAAGTGCTAAGATTACATGCAGGAGCCATCGTGCCTGGCCTTCAATTATATCTTAAAAAGGCTGGGAGAAATTTTTTTTTAAATTTGAAAACTAAATAATAAGTAAATAAATAATTGACAGATATTTCTAAACCAAACAAAAGTGTCCCAAAAGTACATGGATTAACACAGAAAAAGACTGAATTAAATAGCTTTGGGATTCTTTTTCTAAAGCCCCAAAATGTATTCCACTCACCTTGGACTTGATATCTCTGTGTAGCACACGTTTCCTGTGAATGTGATTTACTCCAAGGCACACTTGTGTAAACCAATTAAGTATCTGTAGGAAAAAGCATGCAGAATCTGTGCAATAATTGCTCATGCTAATCCAAAATTCCAGAGAATCATCTCCAGGTCTTAGTTGACCAGGGTTTTACATAATATGAGGACAGAACTACTGAAAATTCCATAGTTCAAATAAGGTTCAGTGTTACCTGGAGAAATTCAGAAAATCTATGATTCTCATGTTCCATAATTTTATGTGTGAACCAAATAGCAATTTATTTTAATAAAACTTCCACTATATTTTTCATTTGTTATAAAAGCATTTCTTAAATACATATATAAAGGTAGTTCACCACTAAGAAATAAATATGCTAGTGTTTCTAGTATAATCATTATGTTGGATTTTCATTTACTTTTTTGGAGTATCCATATGGGAACACGAAAACATTTCATTATATTACAAACAATCTTTTGAGCTCAGCATTTTCTACTTATAAATCCCCAGTCAGTAGTATCCACAATTTCCAGGTACCTTGGGGACTTACAAGTAAAAACTGATTTTTTGGTTTTCAGTTTTTGCTATGGAGACTTATCCAGTTGAAGCCAAAGTTGACTTCCTCCTGTGGAATCAATATTTTTAACAATACAACTTCTAAATAAAGAATATTTATTTATAGCTATTTATACTTGTTCAGAAGATGCTATAGCCTAAGCCCCATTGAAGCTGTTTATTTAAATATTTTCACAAGCCAATTCATTACAAAAATATTTAGTATGAATTTTCCAACAAAAAGGCAGCAAAGCTGGGCTCGGTGGCTCAGCCTGTAATCCCGCGCCTTTGGGAGGCTGAGGTGAGTGATTGCCTGAGCCTGCGGGTTCGAGACCCGCATGGGCAGCGAGACCTCATCTCTACAATAAATCAAAAAATCAGTTGGACGTGGTAGCGCATGCCTGTAATTCCGGCTACTTGGAAGCTGAGGCGGAAGGATCGCCGGAGCCCAGCAGGTGAGGCTGCAGTGGCTGGGAGCGGCCACTGCACTCCAGTCTGGGTGACAGAGTGAGACTCCAACTCAAAAAAAAAAAAAAAAAAAAAAAGGCAGCAAGTTGTAGACTTAAGGAATATTTCTGAAACCCTTCTCATAAAATTAATAAAATAAAATTGCTATGTTTCTAACAAAAGCACAAGTTTTGAGTGGCAACTTACTAAGTATTAACCAGCTTGCCCTATAGCCCATTTCCTTAGTGCTTAGAAGTCACATTGCTCCTGTTATCCAACTTCTATAGGTAACATCTTTAATGTTAAGAAATCTCAAGTTTCCCCTCTAGATCTTTTCCTGATCCTGCGTTACAATGAGTCCACTGATACCCTCAGTCTCAAGACCCGCCCCTGCCCTCAGAAACCAGCCCAGCACAGGAATGCATTTTCATTTCCCTTTCCCATTACTTCACCTCTAACTTCTCAATCAATCCAGCTCCCAGCTCCTCAGCCCCCTACCCAGAAGTCCCTTAGAAACCCCAGTCCAAAATTCCTTGGGGAGACGGATTTGAGGTTCCTTCCCATCTCCCATCTGGCAGCAATCAGGCTGCCAACTGATTACTAAAGTCTTTCTCTGCTATGACTCCCACTGTGTAGGTGTATTGGTCTGTTACCATGCAAGGGGCACAAACCTGGTCCTATAACATTCCAAGCTTTAACAGGAAAAAAACTGAGAGCAGGTATTCCCAAGAAGCACAAATGGCAGGCTTCATTCTTATGATGGTCTAATAACACAAAATAAAATCTACTTGTCTTCTAAAATTTCAGTCCAGTAAAAATCAAGATTTTTAAATATCCAGAATAGTATGATGAGTATTAAAATTTTGAAATTCCTCTAAACATGGAAATGTTGTCCCTTAACACTTTATAACCTATGTAGATTTTCCTTCCTAAAACTATGCCAGGCAGTAACATCCTGAGAACACTAAGCAGTAACACTGACACAGAAATTAGTCATTTCTAACTAGAGTGTCAGGTATTTACAGATACCAATGCTTTTATTTTAACTTATGCAAAGTTTATGAGAAAAGTTGCTTCCAAACCTTGAGGAAAACTGCGTAAGGCAGTCTCTTACCATATCTTCAGGAAATAACTTCCCTTTTTGTTGTTTAATCTTCTGCATTAGATCTCCTCCATCACAATATTCCATCACAATATACAGATGTCCTTCCTCTAAAACAGATACAAGACTCTTTAGGAAAGCCATAGTGGATATACCTCATATTCAGAAATGCCCATATATGGGGGAATTCATATTTACCTTCAAATGACTCTTTAAAGGCAACAATATTAGGATGTTTCATTTTGGCTAACAGAACAGCCTCCTTCCTAGAATTCTGTGTATCAGAGAAAGACTAGAAAAGGATTTTAAATAAGTATAAATGTAATAATTTTTAAATAGATAGCTTTATAATAATACCATTTGTGTGATACTTCAATGCTAGGTGCAGTTCTGTAACAATACACTTTGGATCAATAAGTTTATCAAACTCCAAGAGAAAATATGTGGTTCAATGATGGCTATATCTTGCATACTTGAGCTGATCCCTCTATTGGATTTGTATGTTTTCTTCATTCCTTACATATATAGAATGCAAACTAGTTTTAATATTAGGTTAAGTATTACCTGATTTGGAAAGCTGGTATGCCATCAAAAATAGTATATACTAAATAAAAGATGGCTGGGCACAGTGTCTCAAGCCTAAAATCCCAGCACTTTGGGAGGCTGAGGTGGGAGGATCCCTTGAACCCAGGAGTTTGAGACCAGCCTGGGCAACATAGTGAGACCTCATTTGATGTTGTACACCTGCAATCCCAGCTACTCAGGAGGCTGAAGCAGAAGGATCACCTGAGTCTAGGCAGTTGAGGCTGCAGTGAGCTGAGATCATACCACTGCAGTCCAGGCTGGGTGACACACTAAGACCTTGACTTAAAAAAAAATGTAGTAAAAGGAAAAAAAAAGGGATTTTATGTTTTGACTGTCAGCGTCACTTTATCAGTCCACTGGTCCAGTCCTCTAGAATATGCAAGTATATTACAGCATCAAGTATGAACAAAGATTATATGAAAGTAAGTCTCCAAAGGATAAAATTCTTTTTTTTTTTTGAGTTGGAGTCTCACTCTGTCGCCCAGACTGGAGTGCAGTGCTCGCTCCCAGCCACCGCAGCCTTGGCCTGCTGGGCTCCAGTGACCCTTCTGCCTCAAGCTTCCAAGTAGCTGGAACTACAGGCATGCACTACCACGCCCAGCTAATTTTTAAAAAAATTTATTGTAGAGATGAGGTCTTGCCAAGTTGCCCAGGCGGGTCTCGAACCCGCAGGCTCAGGCAATCCACTCACCTCAGCCTCCCAAGGCATGGGATTACAGGCTGAACCACCGAGCCCGGCTAGCAATCTGTGTTTTAACAAGCCCTCCAGATGATTATAATGCCCACTCAAGTTTAAAAATCACGGAATGAGGTCAAGACTACAGTAGGGAAAATACTTAGCACTCTGAGAACTCTAATATATTTTTCTTTTTTATAGAGATGGAGGGCTCATTATGTTGCCCAGGCTGGTCTCGAACTTCTGGCTTCAAGAGATCCTCCTGACATAGCCTCCCAAAGTGCTGCGATTACACGTATGAGCCACTGTTCTTGGTAAACTCTGAGAACTTTATTAGAATGCATTTTTTCAAAATTTGATCATAATATTATGCAGCCTCTATGGCATGGATTCCATCCTAGGACAAATATGATACACAGCAATAAATGACCTACAGGGAAATAAAACTTATAAACTGATCCACAGAGTAGTTTCCCTGATACCAAAGGTTAGCATTTTAGGACTTTGTTCTTTGATCTCTTAGCAAAGATTTCCTACAGTTATATGAAAGTGGAAATTATTACCAATTACTCATTGAGATAAACAGTAATAGCCACCGAAACCTTAACCACTTTTCTCCTTTTACTAATCATAATATCCTAAGAACCACATAAAGTATATCAAGTTCTTGTAAAGCTAATGAATAAACCAATTACACCTTTCGCAGGGAGGAGAAATTCCATGTGAAACCTAAAAAATTTATTCTCTTATACAAAGTGCAGTACACTTTCAAGGTGAGCTAATTTCTTTAGCAGTGACCTTGGGAAGCCTTATTTCTTTCATGGCAAACATCCAATTACTGCATTCCTGCTGAACCAACAGCACTCTGCCAAAGGAGCCCTCTCCGATCACTCTCAGGACTGCGTAGTCATCCATGCTGGGCACCCACACAGCTGGGCTCCACTCATGCGGTCACCACGGGCTCTCCCAAACTACATCCCAAAACAGAAACATTTGAGAATTACGTTTACTTTCAAAATGCAGAATTAATTCAAAGTAGCTCTAGACACCATGATAAGGCAGTAGCTATTTATTCCTTTTGAAGGGGATCGGTGTATACCACCCGAAGCAATGTCACTTTGGCACAAGGTCTGTTTTGAGCTAAAAGCAATTTGCTCTTTACCCTCCTTTTTTTGCTTAAATGCAGGGCATAGATTTTCCTCTGTACAGGTAATACATTTCCAAACATAAATGTGTTTTCCTTTCCAGTACAAGAAGAGGGCAGCTCTTACTAATGGAGAAGGCACTAACTTGAGTTTGTATAACAAACCTTACTAAATAATCCTTATCTTCTGTTGGTTTCCTTCATATATTTAGTTGCCTACAATTGACCCGAGAAGCCCAACCTTTCCCCTTCCTTTTTCTAGTTTCTGCTCCTAATATATCACTTTGTTATAATGGCATTATCAGCCGCCTAGTCTAAGTGCTTCCTTACATTTATGCATACATAATAAAACTTCTCCTGTTAATCTGTCTTTTGTCAGTTTAATTTCTAAGGCCTTATGTACTGAACCTAAGAGGGTAGAGGAAAAAAGTTTTTTTCTCTACTACTCTATTAATTCAATATAGGTGGATACTCAGCACCAACTCTGAGCCAGATGTTATAATCCCAAACAAATCCCCCACAGCCCCTGCCATCATGGATGTCTCAAGCAGAGATGACCATAAACTTCAACAGATGTAGAATCATGAGTGGTACAGAAAGAGCTATACGGGCCTGCAGCAGAAATATCCAGGGGAGTTCAAAATAATGGTATTTAAACTAAAGCATGAAGGATGAGTGGAAATAGGCTAGACAACACGGGTTGTGTGTGTGGTTTTTAATTTGATTTTCTGGGTGGTGGGTGTGTGGCGGGATGGGGTAACACATGGGGAAGAAGGAAAGATTCGTGTTCCAATCTGGACACGTTGAGCTGGAGGTTCCTAGGACTCAAAAGAGATGTTAAACACAGTTGGAGTATTTGACTTCAGTATTCCCATTTATATGTCCAGAATGAAGCAGCTAGTAGAAACGCTTAATACACAAGAAAAAGTGAACATAATCTTCTTAACACTTTGCCTGGTACGTGGAGATCCTGGATATATGGCCGCTACTATTATTATTAAAGCCTTAGAAAGGTGATGCATTAAAAAAAAAATTTAGCCCATGTCTATTCAAGGTCTCAAAAAATATTACTGATTCCCAACTGTTCCACTCCACAGGAATCGTTAGATGAAAGAGGTATTTGTGGAGAAAAGGGAAGATGATGACAGAACTGGATGGAATATGTGAGTTTCTTCATGGGTGAGTGTGCATAAGGACGAATCTGCCTGCATATTAGTGTGCAATGAGAGGAGACACATGATCAAGCACCCAGGGCTCCTCTGCAGAAGTGGCTGCAATTTACCACTGCTCAGAATTTGGCACCCTCACGTGCAGGAGCACGCACCATTCTCAGGGCATCTCTCGGGAAAAGGAGCAGAGATCAGCTGCCCCTCAGTACCTGGCACCTGACCCAACTTCACCATCTATGGCAATGGGCCAGGCACTGGCAGAGGGGACCATGGAGAAAATGCAGGGAGGAAATCTGAAGCTGGGCCCTGCCAGAGGAGAAGATGTGGGCCACGACCATTTTCTCTGTCCCGGAACCTGGGCAGAGAGACCGGCCTAACACCCAATACTGAGCAGCCTGCATCCTGAGACTGAAGGGCGATCTCTGTGCCTTTCTGAATCAACCATCGTTGGCCCTCCAAGTGCACGACACCGGAGTGCCACCACCAGCTTGGAAGTTCCCTAGCCCCCACACTGAGCCATTCACAAGCATATGCAACCAGAGTGGGAGACCTAACAGCAGATGAGTAGGAGTGAGTCTTGATCTGATTCATTCCCCCTCCTCCAGCAGTCCACAGGGCGTATTACTTGTGTGGAGAGAGGCCTGATTGGCCTGCACTAAGAGCAGAGGGGAGGGTTTAGAAACTGGAGTTCACTCCTTCCCCCTAGGAGCCAAAAACAGCAGTGCTTAGACTATGCCGGTTAAAAAAGAAAAAAAAGAAAAGGAACCAGAAGTTCCAGAAATGGCCATAAGTGAGAACTCAAGATTCACAAAAGTTTTGATGTTTTATACATATCTTTCTGTGTGTGTCTTCTGATTTGATTTGGCCCTTTTCTTCTCCTCTTTTTTTTGCATATGGGTATATGTGAGGGTGAGTGTATTTTCTTTTTTGTTTGTTTGTTTATATGTGCATTTGCCTGTCTGTTTGTTTTCCTTTTTTCTTCTTCTTTCTCTTCACCTTCCTTTCTTCTCCATTCTTTCTTTCTCGGTTCTTTTCCTTTCTTTTATCTCATTTTGGTTTCAGGGGGTATACAAATGCTCCCACTGCATGGACATATTGTAAGGTGGTAGGAAATGGGTTCCAGGATTCTATACCCTAGTCAGCAGATACTGCGATCTGCAGGTAGCTTCTGAACTGTAGCTTTTACCATTACACCGTAATCAAATCTCAGAAATGGAAAAAGACAGCAGAGGCCTCCACTCTCAACTCAGCTTCAAAACTGAACAAATCCAGAGACTCTACCTAAGGAAGAATAGGAGGTTGAACAAACAAAAGTGAAAGCTATCCCCCTCCCACTGAGCAACAGAATTAAAGAAAAGAAGGGGGAGGAAATCTGTCACAAATGAAGAAAAATCAATGGAAGAACACAGGTACCCCCTAGGCCCCTGGAAAGACAGCAGCACCTGAGAATACAGACTCAAACTCAAACAATGAAGAGCCCACAGAGGGACTGGTCTCAAACCACAAATCCAGATATCAAGGTATTGATAGAGAGGATGAATAAAAATGAAGAATGCCAAGAAGAAAGAATGAAAGAGTTGATAACTGAGATGACAGCAATAAAAAATACAGTAAATGAAATAAATAACAAACTGACAAGCATGGAAAGCAGAATTAGCCAAACAGAAGAAAGGATCTCAGAGCTTGAAGAACCAAAATGTGGAACTAACCCAAACTGTTAAAAACATAGAAATGAAGTTTAAAAGGATAGTACAAAGCCTCTAAGAGATGTACGATTATAATAAAAGACTGAACTTACACATGATTGGAATTCCTAAGGCAAAAAGGGAGACAGAGAACACCTTGGAACAAACATTCCGTGAGGCTATCCAAGAAAATGTCCCTCATCTCATCAGAGACAGGACCATCCAAACACAGGGGATTCAGAGAACCCCTACAAGGTGTCAAATGAGAAGACAGACTCCCAGACACATAGTAATTTGCTTGCACAAAGTAAGTATAAAAGAAAAAAATCCTTAAGGCAGTAAGAGAGAAAGGTCAAACTACCTACCAGGGAAGACCAGTTAGAATCGCAGCAAACTTATCTATAGATACACTACAAGCTAGAAGAGACTGGATTCCAATATTCAAAGTATTCAAAGATAAACAATTCCAATCAGGAATTTCCTATCCAGGTAAGGTAAGCTTCATCAGTAACAGAGAGTTAAAATGTTTCCCAGACATCCAATCCCTAAGAGAATATGCTGCTTCTAGACCAGCTCTACAGTAGATGCTTAGGAAGGTATTAAACACAGAAGAAAGAAAAAAAAAAGAATGACCCCTCACTTCCTAAGGCAACAGGAAAACACAGAATCATCAGAGATTACATTGGAACTGCAAAGTTGAAAACTCACACATACATCAACCCAGAAGTTAAAAGAAAAACAAGCAAAAAAACTTTATAAGAGTTTCATGACAGGAATAAACTCTCACATCTCAATAGTCAGTCTGAGTGTAAATGGACTAAATATACCACTGAAAAGACATAGAATGGCAAAGTGGATAAAAAAGCACAACCCAGCAATATGCTGCCTCCAGGAAATACATCTCACTACAAAGGACACCCACACACTCAAAGTTTAAGGATAGAAAACAAACTTTCAGGTGAACAGAAAACAAAAGAGGCAGGAGTCGTGATTTTAATATCAGACAAAACAACATTTAAGCTATCAAAAATTTCAGAAGATATGGAAAGACATTACATAATGATAAAAAGTTCAATTCATCAACAAGAAAGATCCACCCTAAACATACATACACCCAACACAGGAGCACCTGGATTTGTAAAGCAACGACTAAGTAAACTAAAAAAGGATACTGACTCTAACACTATTATAACTAGGGACTTAAATTTACCCCACTAACAACTATAGATAGATCACTGAGGCAAAAAATCAATAAGGAGATCTAGAACCTTAACTTGACACTTAACCAAATGGACTTAATAGATATCTACAGAGCACTCCACCCAACCACCACAGTGGAATAAAAATAAATATCACAACCAACTAAATCTCCCCAAAACAAAGACATGTACATTAAATAGTACAATGCTGAACAACTCCTGGGTCAACCAAGAAATCAAAACAGAAATTAAGGGATTCTTGGAAACAAATAAAAACAAGGACCCAGCTTTACCAAAACTTCTGGGATGCCATGAAAGCAATACTAAAAGGGGAATTTATATCTCTATGAACATACATAAATAAAATAGAAATCATAAGTCAACAGCCTAACAAATAATTTAAGGGAGCTGGAAAGGCCACCAAAATCCTAACTTCAGCAGAAGATTCCAGATCACCAAAGTAAAAGACCAAATATAAGACATAGAAGACAAAAATATCACAGAAAAAGAAATCAATGAAAGACCTGGGTCTTGAAAGGATAAACAAGATTGATGGACCTCTAGCCAGACTGACCAAGAAAAAGAGAGAAAAAGTCCAAATAAACACAATCAGACAAGTAAACGATCAGGTCACAACCAACACCAAAGAAATACAAAATATTATCAGAGATTACTATGCACACCTGTATGGAAACAAATTCAAAAACCTAAACAAAAGCGGAGGACTTTCTGATATCACACAGCTTTCCAAGGCTGAAACAAGAAGAAACTGAGATATTAAACAGACCAATAACAACCCAGGAAATTGACTCTCCATAAGAAAACTACATACAAAAAAAAGTCCTGAAACAGACGGCTTTCAAGCAGAATTCTACAAAACATACAAGGAGGAGCTGATATCCCATTCAAAGTATTCCAGACTATCAAGAAAGACAGAACTCTCCCCAAATCATTTTAGGAAGCTAACATCTCATTGACACCCACACTGGGCAAAGATCCAACAAAGAAAGAGAACTACAGGCCAATATCCCTGATTAACATAGATGCGAAAATTCTCAACAAGATTCTAGCAAATCAGATACAACAACACATCTAAAAAATTATCTACCATGACCAAGTAGGCTTCACCCCCAAGATTCAGGACTGGTTTAACATCAGCAAGACCATAAATGTAATTAAATACATCAATAGAGGTAAAAACAAGAACTGCATGATTATATCATTAGACACAGAAAAGGCTTTTGACAAAATCCAGCATCTATTCTTGATAAAAAACCCTTGAACACCTAGGTATGGGGGAATATACCTCAAAATAGTGATAATCCCACAGCCAACATATTACTAAATGGACAGAAATTAGAAGCATTTCCCCTGAAAACTGGAATAAGACAAGGCTGCCCACTCACCCCTCCTGTTCAACATAGTGTTGGAAGTCCTAGCTAGAGCATTCAGACAAGAAAAGGATATCAGGGATATCCAAACAGGAAAAGAAGAAGTTAAGCTATTCCTTTTTGCAGATGATCCATCATCTGCAAAAGAAACCATCAAGAAAGCGGAAAAGACAGTCCACAGAACGGGAAAAAACATTTTTCAACTGTATATCTGACAAAGACCTAACATCCAGGATCTACAAGGAACTGAAATGTGCCAAAAGGAAAAAGACAAACAACTCCGTTAAAAAATGGGTAAAAGACATGAATAGATACTTCTTAAAAGAAGATATACGAACAGCCAACAGACATGAAAAATGCTCAGCCTTACCAGTCATCAGAGAAATGCAAATCAAAACCACATTGAGATACCACCTAACTCAAGTAAGAATGGCCATCATTAATAAATAAAAACAACAGATGTTGGTGAGATTGTGGAGAAAAGGGAACACTTCTACACTGTTGGTGGGAGTGCAATCTAATTCAACCTTTATGGAAAACAGTGGCAATTTCTAAAAGAACTACAAATTGACTTTCCATATGGCCCAGTAATCCCCCTTCTGGGAATATACCTGGAGGAACTCAAATCATTCTACAAAAAACATACCTGTTCATGTATGTTTATTGCAGCACTATTCACAATAGCAAAAACATGCAACCAACCATGCTGACTATTGAAATTGGACTGGATTAAAAAAAAAAAGGTATGTATACACAATGGAATATTATGCAACCATAAAGAAGAACAAAATTGTGGACTCTGCAGCAACTGGGATGAATTTTGAGTCTATCATCATTAGTGATCTATTGCAGAAACAAAGAACTGAGTACCATGTTCTCACTCATAAGTGGACCCTGAGTGACCCTGAGCACCTTTCATACTACTACAAAAAAGGGATTGGCAGTAGCCAGACACCGTCAGGGGAGGCAGGGGGCAAACACATAACATCAGTAAGGGAACCTGATTCTAATCCAGGCTAAGTGATGTCCAATGGGAGGCCCACTTCACCTGTAAACCACTTATGTATCCAATCCTGGCTTGTGCTCCACAACTTAAAATAATAATAATAACCTTGGCATCTTCCTATAATAATAACAGGTTCTGAAATCTGACAGATCTGGATACATCTTGAGATATATTAGCTATGGGACTTTGGACAAATTACTGAAGCTGTGTAAGCCTTCTTTTCCTGATTAATAAAATAAGTTTTTTTTTTTAAAAAAAGGAAGAAGTATTTGTTCTTGAAGAGAAACCAGAGCATGATGCATTTTTTTTTTTAATTACAGGAATGAATTTACTTGATTTTTCAAAAAGCTTACTACAGTATACATTTTTTTATCACACCACAAAGAATTCTAAGGCATTATAATGATAGTTATATGTGATTTTATGTAAATATATGCAATTATAAGCACATGACAAGTAAAGCCAAAATCACAAACTAAAATCTTTCATACCGTGAAGTGTAAAACTTCCAGTTTGTATTCCTGCTTATCATAGAATTACCAGGAAATCCTAGAAATAATTTACCCATGTAACCAAATCACATGCATTGTCTTGAAAAACAATTCTTTCCAAAAGCAATTAGGCCCTTGATGTATATTTAATACGCATGAAAAAAACAAGTTCTCTACCACTATTCCAAGGGACTCGGGTATGACTTGATTTAACAAAGAAGCCAAGTTTCCCCGTGTCTATCCTTCGTTTCTTCGGGGCCTTTATTCCATGCGATGGAGAGTAACTGACCAGCATGTGCAACCAGGCTTTTCTTAGCCGAAAACCAATTGGATCCCTTCTGCCCACATCTGCTGGTGACTCAGTATTACACACACAAGATCACTGCAAGACCCGAATAGACTCTGAATGGGGCAAAAGGGCATCGGTCCCTTCGCAAGACCGTCACAATAAAGTTAAATAAATAAATGAAAACCTAATAAAATGATTTGCAAAGAAATCAGCCAATACTTACTAAACTGATTTGCAAACACCCAGAAGTGGGGTTGCCGGTAAGACACGGGCTAAGTTTAGCCAACCGCCCCACGGCGGACACTCTTCATCCGATCCACCCGCGACCAGACCCTCCCCGCAAACCC
>NW_007259184.1:214158-223327 GCF_000164805.1 Carlito syrichta | reverse complement strand
GCCTCAGCCTTCCGAGTAGCCGGAATTACAGGCATGCGCTACCATGCCCGGCTGATTTTTTGATTTATTGTAGAGATGTCTCGGTGCCCAGGCGGGTCTCGAACCCGCGGGCTCAGGCAATCCACTCACCTCAGCCTCCCAAAGGCGCGGGATTACAGGCTGAGCCACCGAACTGGAAAAGCACATTTAAAGCTGTTGTTCTACGTTGCTCTAGAACAATGCTAATAACGTTGACGGAAAATGTCCCCTGTCTACAGTTAAGCGAACAGCCTATAGAAATAAGTTCCAAGGGCACAGCAATCAGTGCTAGCTGACACTTACTAGATGTGTGACCCTGGAAAAGTGTGGAAGGCAGAATAATTCTCCCCCAACCCCAGGCAGTAAGATATACTCATCCTACTCCCTGGAACCTGTGCATTAGTTCCATTACTAAACGAGGAATTAAGGTTGCAGGTGAAATTAACGTTGTTAATCAACCGCATTTAACATATGATGATCTGGGATTATATTAGTGGGCCCAATGTAATCACAAGGGTCCCTTAGCAGGTATGGGGGCGGGCAGAAGAGGAGGTCAGAGTTAGAGAGACTTGAAGATGGAGGAAGTGACCATGAGCCCAGGAGTGCAGGTGGCCTCAAGCAACTAGAAAAGAAAAGGAAACAAATTGTCCCCTAGAGCTTCCAGAAGAAACACAAGCCTCTTGACACCTGGATTTTAATCTAGTGAAATTATGTATTTTTGAATTCCAGAACTGTAAGAGAATACATTTGGTTTTTTTGTTTGTTTGTTTTGTTTTGTTTTTGAGTTGGAGTCTCACTCTGTCACCCAGGTTGGAGTACAGTGGCGTGCTCATGGCCACTGCAGCCTTGACCTGCTGGGCTCCGGTGATCCTTCCACCTCAGCCTTCCAAGTAGCTGGAACTACAGGCATGCACCACCACACCTGGCTAATGTTTTGATTTATTGTAGAGACAGGTCTCCCCAAGTTGCCCAGGCTGGACTCGAACCCCTGGACTCAGGCAATCCTCTCGCCTTGGCCTCCGAAAGTGCTGGGATTATAGGCTTGAGCTGCCACACCCGGCCTAAATTTATGTTGTTTTAAGCCACTAAATATGTGATAGTTTGTTACAGAAGCAATAGCAAACTAATACAGCAAAGTAACTAAACCTCTCTATGTAAAAATATAGTACCTACCATCACAGGATTATTGCGAACAACATCTGGTTCTCCTCCACTTGTTAGTGCTGAACATATTGACTGTAATATGTGTCAACCAAAGAATCACACACTGAAATCCAAGGAAAGGGATTAGAATTGCAATTTGGAGAATACAGATTCCTGAAGCATCTGAAGTTGTGTCTGGCCCAGCTGTTTTGGAGCAGGGTTTTTAAAGGAAATAAGAGGAAGTTAGTACTCTAGCTTATTCATAACCTACTATCTTGATTGGTGGTAAAGGACTATCGTGACAATCCACTGGTTTCTAGGCAAAGGTCCTTGATTTAGGGATTTGGGAAAAGTTCAGGCCTCAGCATAAAGTCTTTGTCATAGTGGTGCAATTTTGCCTGCAGCATCGGCAAGCACCTTCTGCAGTCTGGAAAATGGCAATTGGGAACAAAATGGCTTTGCTCTGGCCAACTCCAGTTGCCTACTTTTCACACATGTTAGAGTTAATACGCAGTTTAGTGATAAGAGCCGGGATCCTGGAGAATAATGTTACCCATGGTCATTATTTGCAAGTTCTGTACTCCTTTCTTTGTACTCAATTAGAAACACTAGTTTCAACTAAAAACAAACCACAAAAACTACTACACATGCCTGTACTCAGAATGCTCTCCTGAGAATTGAGCAACAGGCACTGATTTCGACCTCCTAAATTAGACAGCATCGGGGGAGAAAATGACAAAGGTGCCCAACTCTTTTCTTTCTCACCAATGGTAGTAGTTATGAAAGAGACTCCCCTGTTCCATCAGTATATTCGTTTGTTAGAACTGCTGGAACAAAGTACCAAAAACTGGGTGGTTTATATAACAGCAACTTACTGTCTCACAGTTCTGGAGGCTAGAAGTCCAAAATAAAGTTGGTGACAGTGTTAGTTCCTTCTGAGGCCTGGGAGGAAAAGATCTGTTCTAGGACTCTTTCCTTGACTTATAGATGGCTGTCTTCTCCCTGTGTCCCTTCACGCTATCTCTCCTTTATGTATGGTGTTGCTGAGTCTACATTTCTCCATTTTATTTTATATTTTATTTTATTTTTAGTCAGAGTCTCACTCTAACGCCCAGGCTGGAGTGCAGTGGCACAATCATGGCTCACCGCAGCCTAGATCTCCCGGGCTCAGGAGATCCTTCCGCCTCAGCCTCCGGAGTAACTGGAACCACAGCAGGCATGCATGTTCCCTTTTTATAAAAACACCAGTCATATTGAACTGGGGACCCACCCTGACCCAAGCGTGATCTCATTTAAACTAATTACATCTGCAACAAGCCCATTTCCAAATAAGATCACAATCTGAGGTACTGTGTGGTAGGACTGCCACATATTTTTTTGTGGAGGACACAATTCAATCCATAACTCAGCAAGTATAGCCTGGAGAGGGGATAGACAGTGAAAGCAGAGCTGGACCCTCTTCTATGCAGCTGTTGCCAAGCTATGGATACCCAGCCAGGGAAGCTTCTGAACAGGGTAGTAACCGGAAATAATAAACTGCTATTATTATAGATAACATAAACAAGTTATTTAGGGTTGGGTACTGTTTTGAGTGAATTAACACTTGTAAAGTGCCTAGAATAGGACTAAATACGTGTTAACTGTTAACTCATTTTATCCTCAAAATAACCCAAAAGGTAGGTACCATTTTTTACCTCTGTAGCCCAGAAAAGTTAAGGTATTTGTCTCAGGTCCCACAGCAAATAAATGGTAACACCAAAATTAGGATCCAACAGTGGCATCTTAACTCCCACAATGCAACAATGTCGGCAGGAGAGATGCTGCAGTAGGAAAGAGTGTCCAAAACTGCCAGTTACAGTGGGAAAGAGTGTCCAAAGCTGAAGAGGACCCTTGGATTTAGCAACAGGAGGTCATGCTTTGCTAGGGAGAAACCAGATTGCAGTTATTGAGGTGGGATGGTCAGAAGGAGCAAAAAATGTAGGATACTTAAAACAAAATTTTAAAAAACTTAGTCCTGAAAGGAAGAAGGCAGGATGATAACTATGGGTAGAGGAAATCACAAGATTATGAGAGTATTTTATTAATGTGCCACTTGTAGGTGTAGATCTTTATGTTATGGGATAATAAACTAAAGGAAGGAGAGAAAGGAATGAAAATGCTAGAGGTAGAAGAAGCAAGAGAGACCTACGTGAGATTGAAGGGATGGCTTTTGAAGCCCAGAAGATGAGGGATAGAGATAGATTCGCTTTTGAGACAGGAGGAGAAAAGGATGTATATGGATAAAGATAATATTAGAGAAGGAAAAAATTTGGAGAGCCTCAATTGCTCTGTGAAATAGATAATCAAGTTGTCTACCGAGAGGGCGTTGGGGCAGAAATCTTGAGGAGGAGAATTTATTTTTTGGTCAAATTTTTATATTTATTGGTTACATATAATCAGATTCCGAGTGGCAGAGTTTTTATTCTTGTTGTCAGAAGATGAGAGGAAGCTCATGTGGATGGTCTGTTGAACAGCTCAGAGGTTAGGCTGTTCCATAGTTGCGTCAACACCTCTAGCTGTGAGAAGTTTGGCTAAATCCCTAATTGAGATTATGTAAGCGAGTAAAACAGAAGTCTGATGAGATGAGAGAGTTAAGGTGCTCATGTAAGGATGATTGAAGTGACACACCTTGGTATCTCAGCTGAATACCCCTGTGAAGAAAGTGAAGTCTAGATGGACACCATCCAACACGTAGCCACATGATGTGCTTGGCTAGTGAGCACTTAAAAAGTGACTGGTGTGAATGGAGGTGAGCTACAAATGGAAAATGCACGCGGGATTGCAAAGACTTCATGCAACAGAGTGAAGTAAAATATCTCTTTGTTAGGTAAATTGAGACAAGGTGGGCCGGTGCTGCAGGACTAAAGCAAAGAATTGCAAAGGCAAAGCAAAAGAGTGTTTTCATGTTCAAGAGAGAATGGGACTGACACCAAGAGGCAGTGACATTCAGGGGTTGAGGAAGGAGGGCCTTCTAAAGTTTTAACAGGAGACAGGGTAAAAAGATCTCCAGCAGCTGCATTCTTAAGCATTGATAAGACCAGTCTCGTGTCCTTGCCATTGTCAGGGCAGTCTGACTTGTGGACTCCAGGTGGTGTGTTGGTGGGCTGTCACAGAAGGCTGATTATGATAGATTAGGTCAACTTGGTCTTGTATAGCAGGAAAACAAATACCTAGTATAGAGGTGTAATCAATACAAGACATGCTTAGGGAGTTACAAAGCAATTATCACTAGCTACTCAGGAAAGCTGTCCTTGGCTAATGACTAGGAGGTGGAGAGTGGAACAAACAGCTTGTAAAGCATGACAAAGCTTCAGTAATGTTAAAATGGTTGTTCTTTAGCTAAGTTACTCCATTTTGACTTCACCGTTTCACTCCTTAATACTTTTTTTTTACATTGATTATATGTTGAAACAATATTTTGAATATATTGGATTAAATAAAATATATAGGCATACCTCATTTTGTGCTCTGTTTTATTGTGTTGCGTACACACTGCAGGTGTTACAAATTGAAGACTTGTAGCAACTGCATTGAGCAAGTCTATAGGCATCATTTTCCTAATAGTCTGGTGTCAGTTTGTGTCTCTGTGCCTCATTTTGGTAATTCTCTCAATATTTTTAACTTTCCCATTATATCTGTTACGGTGAGTTGTGACCAGTGATCATTAATGTTACTACTGTCCTTGTTTTGTGGTGCTACAAATCGTGCCCATATACTAATATGGTGAAATTAATCAATGTTGTGTATGTTCTGACTGCTTCACCCACCTGCTGATCCCCCATCTCCATCTCTCTCCTTGGGCCTCCCTATTCCTTGAGATACAACAATATTGAAAGTAGCCCTACGATGGTCTCTAAGTGTTCAAGTGAATGGCAGAGTTGCATGTCTGCTACTTTAAACAGAAAGCTAGAAATGACTAAGCTTGGTGAGGAGGGCATGTTGGAAGCTGAGATAGGTTGAAAACTAGGCCTCTCGCACATTGCAGTTAGCCAACTTGTGGATTTAAAGGGAAAGTTCTTGAGGGAAATTAAAGGTGCTACTCAGGTGAACATAGGATAAGAAAATGAAACAGTCTTATTGCTGATATGAAGAAAGTTGTAGTGATCTGGATAAAAGATCACTACATTCCCTTAAGCTAAAGCCTAACATAAAGTAAGGCCCTAACTCTCTTTGATTCTGTGAAGGCTGGGAGAGGTGAGGAAGCTGCAGAAGAAAAGCTTGAAGGAAGCAGAGGTTGGTTCATGAGGTTTAAGGAGAGAAGCTGTTTCCATAACATAAAAGTACGAAGCAAGTGTTGATGGAGAAGTTGCTGCAAATTGTCCAGAAGATTGAGCTAGGATCATTGATGGAGGTGAACACACGAAACAGATTCTTAGTGCAGGTGAAACTTTTACTGGAAGAAGATGCCATCTAGGATTTTCATTAACTGTAGAGATGAGAGAAGTCAGTACTTGGCTTCAAAGCTTCAAAGAAAAGGCTGATTCTCTTGTTAGAAGCTAATGCAGCTGATGACTTAAAGTTGAATCCAGTGATCATTGACCATTCTGAAAAATCCTAGGGCCTTTAAGAATTATGCTAAATCTACTCTGCCTGTGCTCTATACACAGAGCAGCAAGGCCTGGATGACATCACATCTGTTTATTGTGTGGGTTACTTAACTTTTTTTACATTTTAATTTTTTATAGAGAGGAGGTCTTGCTACGATACCTAGGCTGGTCTCAAGCAATCCTCTCACCTTGGCCTTCCAAAGTGCTGGGATTACAGGCATAAGCCACTGTGCCTGATTAGCTTACTGAATATTTTAAGCTCACTGTTGAGACCTGCTGTTCAGAAAAAAAAGATTCCTTTAAAATTATTAACACTCATTGACAATGCACCTGGTCATCAAGAGCTCTGATGGAGATGTATAAGGAGATTAATGTTGTTTTCATGTTTGTTAGCACAACATCCATTTCTATTCTACAATCCATGGATCAAGGAGTAATTTTGACTTTCAAGTCCTTTTATTTAAACACATTTCTCAAGGCCATAGCTGCTGTAGATAGTGCTTCCACTGACGGATCTGGGCAAAGCAAATTGAAATCCTTCTGGAAATGATTTACCATTATAAATGTCATTAAGAACATTCATGATTCATAGAAATTAATTTCATCCCTCATGGGTGACTTTGAGAGGTTCAAGACTTTAGCAGAGGAAGGCACTGCAGGTGTGACGAAAATAGTAGGAGAATTAGAATTGGAAGTGGAGCCTGAAGATGGGTCTGAACTACTGCAGTCTCATGACAAAACTTGAAGTAATGAGGTGTTCTTTCTTAAGGATGCGCAAAGAAAGTGATGCTGTGAACATTGTTGAAGTGACAACAAAGGATTTTGAATACTCCATAAAATTAGTTGATAAAGTAGCAGCAGAGTTTGAAAGGATTGACTGAAATTTTGAAACAAGTTCTACTATGGACAAAATGCTGTCAAACAGTCGCATTACATGTAAATCTTTCATGAAAGGAAGAATCAATTGATGCAGCAAACTTCATTGCTGTCTTATCTTGAGAAATCACCACAGCAGTCCCAACCTTCAGCGGCTATCACCCTAACTGATCAGCAGCTCTCAACAACGGGGCAAAGTCCTTCACCAGCAAAAAGATTATGATACCCTGAAGGCTCAGATGATCGTTAGCATTTTTTAACAATACAGTTTTTAAAAATTAAGGTATATACATTTTTTTAGACATAATGCTCTTGCACACTTAGTAGACTACAATAGAGTATAAATATAACTCTTATATGCATTGGGAAGCCAAAAAACTAATGCGACTTACTTTATCATCATATTTGCTGTATTGTGGTAGTCTGGAACCAAACCCACAATATCTCCAAGGTATGCCTGTAATTATGAAAATTAGTTGTACTGGTTTCCTTTTACTTTTCAAACCATCGCTACTAGGATACTTGAAACTACATACATAGCTTGTAGTATATTTCTATTTCCAGTGCTGGTCTGGAAGGTCATGACAGGGAAAAGGAAGTATTTGAGGAACTAGAGGTCTGAATGAAGTCAAAGAACAAGACAGATGGGGAAAGGAGAAAGGAAACTGGTGGGAGACTTGTTGGGAAGAGAACGAGACCATAAAGTCTTAAGATTTTAGATCGTGGACAGTTCTTGGCAATGTCAAAGTCTGTGATGTGGCCTGGAAATAAACTGTTGAAGCAAGAGGCAAAGTTCATTGGATTGAGAGTGAAGGAGTGGCTGAGAAGTCATGTGGCATCAACGAGGAGAGAGGAGACACTAATCTAACTCAGTGTTTCTCAACCTCAGCACATTTGGGGTTAATTTTTTGTTATTGGGGACAGATTGTGTGTGTGTGTGTGTGTGTGTGTGTGTGTGTGTGAGAGAGAGAGAGAGAGAGAGAGAGAGAGAGAGAGAGAGAGAAAGAGAGAGAGAGAGAGAGAGATATTGTTTTGTGCATTGTAGGATGCTTAGAAGTTAGTGTCTCTGGTCTCTACCCAGCAAATACCAGCAGTACCCACTGCCCCCAGTCTAAACGAAAAAGTCTCAGACTTTGAAAAAAGGGTGTGGGAGTGGGAAGTGGGGAGAGGTGAAGCTAGTACAAACTTTCCTGTCATGTGAGAATTGACCATCTAGTTGGATGCTCTGAACCTCGAAAGATGAGGGTGGAAAAGTAATGGTCTTTGGGTATTAATAACATGGTAGGCAATCGCAGACCTCACCTCTCAGCTTTGTGGTTTGTGGTACAGATTGAGCAGGTAGAAACTGATGAGAGGGCCAGGTTTCTGTCATGGTACGACAACATGTAGATACTACCACAAATATGTTCAAAATCTTAAACTGACATGATGCCCAACAACCTTTGAATCTCAAAGTAAATTTTCCTGAGTCCTAATGAGATAATAGTTTCAAATTCCAAGTCTTGTTGATAGAGAAACAAGATTGTCTTAATTTCCTAAGCTCCCTCTTATGTGTTAAGTGAAGCAGATCTTTACATAGGGTTTCCCTCGAAGCCATGTATAAGGGATGCTCTAAGTAGGTAAGAAGATTTTAAGTAGGTAAGAAACTGCTCTGCTTCTGAAACTCTGACGGAAGGGAAGAGAACAAGTCAGACCTGAAGATCATCAGTTCCACTTAGCATTAGCTGGGACAGCTTGAAGGCTGGGGGCTGGATTGGCTGGGACTCCCCAGGTATCTGTCTACCCTTGGAGTTGAAAACCTATTCACCCCTTCCTCTCAACAAAGGTTGAAGTTGTATATCTATTTTTATTCTTTAAGTAGTTTTACCCTTATCTTTTTAAAGACAAGTGTATACTTTTTGAGGTATAACTTACATACAATGCAATTCACCCACTTTTTAACGTATACTTTGAGGGACTTGGGCAAATGTATATGACTGTGTGACAGCTCTCAAGATACAGAGCATTTCCATCACTCCAAAAAGTTCTCTTATGTGCTTTTGCAGCCAATCCCTTAACCCCTGGCCCCATACAACCACTGATATGCTTTGTCGATGCAATTTTATCTTTTCTGGAATTTCATGCAAATGGAATGCGAATAGCATGTAAATTTTTATTTGGCTGTTTCCATTTAGTATGTCCTTGAGATTCATCTACATTGTTATGTTTATCAGCAGTTTGATTCTCTTCATTGCTTTCCATTGTGTGGCTATAACACACAATGATTTTTCACTCACCAGTTGATAGACTTTTGTTGCCAGTTTTTGGCTAATATGAATGATGCTGTTATGAGCATTTGAGTACATTTTTGAGTATACGTATATATACAACATGTGTATTTCAGTTGGAGTCTCACACTGTCGCCCAAGCTGAAGCGCAGTGGGACGATCACGGCTCACGACAGCCTCGACTTCCTGGCCTCAGGCGATCCTCATGCCTCGGCCTCCCAAAGCCCTGGGATTACAGGCATGAGCCACTGCCTCTGGCCTAATATTTTTTTTTTTTTG
>NW_007259184.1:200448-214120 GCF_000164805.1 Carlito syrichta | reverse complement strand
TCTGGCCGCTCCCGGCCACCGCAGCCTCGACCTGCTGGGCTCTGGCGATCCTTCCGCCTCAGCCTTCCGAGTAGCCAGAATTACAGGCGCGTGCTACCACGCCCGGCTAATGCTTTTTGATTTATTGTAGAGATGAGGTCTCGCTGCCCAGGCGGGTCTCGAACCCGCGGGCTCAGGCAATCCACTCACCTCAGCCTCCCAAAGGCGCAGGATTACAGGCTGAGCCACCGAGCCTAGCTTGGCCTAATATTTTTAATGTTTAAACCTCTAGTACTTAATTGATATAAGAGTGAACACAAATTTTTATATCCTTCTCTCAAATATGACAAGATAATTAGCAAAAGAGTTAACTTTAATCCTCTACTTTTCTTAGTCCTTGCCACTTCTCCTGAGATTACTGGGGGTTGTCATTCCACATAACTGCTTTGTAATCTAAAATTACAAGACTTCCTTATACTTTTATATTTTATTTTGGTGTGGCTAACACTTAAAAAAATTTTAGATTTATTTTACTTTTTATTTTTTTCAGAGCTGGGTTCTTGCTGCATTGCCCAGACTGGAGTGGCTATTCACAGGCACTATCAGAACACACTCCAGCCTTGGACCCCTGGCCACAAATGATTCTCCTGCCTCAGTTTCCTGAGTAGCTGGGACTATAGGCATGTGCCACCATGCCTGGCTAGATTTACTTATTTCACTGGAATAAACCTTTAGGATTCTTTTCAGATAAATTCATGAGTGGTAAATCTGAATACTTCCTTGATTGTTTGAAATCTTTATTTTGCCCTTAAACCTGAATAATAACTTGGGTGTAGGATTCTAGGCTCACCATCCACTTTTCTTACAGAAACTTGAATGTCTTGGGTTTCACAGCTGGCCTGGCCCCTGAACACGTGTAATTGTACCACAGTGGTGGAACGATTCCTGCTGTTATGACCTGCTGAAGTTCATGGGTTCTACCACATCTTTCAATCTTAAGACTTCTTTATAAAATTGTCCCGATTATGAAAGCACTCCCTCTTCTAAGGATAAAAACATCTTACATTTCCTTATTTTGTATTTTTATTTGAGTAGGGGTCTTACTCTGTTGGCTAGATTGGAGGGCAGTGGCACAGTCACTGCTCACTGCAGTCTTGACCTTTTGGGCTCAGGAGATTCTCTCACCTCAGCCTCCTGAGTAGCTGGAAAATACAGGTGTGAGTCACTGTGCCTGGCCTATTTTTATTTTTTAGAGACAGGGTCTTGTTCTGCTGCCCAGGCTGGAGTACAGTGACACTTGTGGCCTCAAGTGATCCTCCTGCTTCAGCCGCTAAAAATGTTGGCATTACAGACATGAGCCACATTACTTTCTAATATACTTCCTTAATTCTTATAATTTATCCTACCTGGAATTTGCTTTTGTAAGTGTGTGAAGCAGAGGTTGAAATTTCTTGTTCCCAAATGTCATGGCCATTTTCTGCTCCACTATTTTGAAATATAATATTTCCTAAACTCCCAAGCATAGTAATGCTACACTGATGTGTATCAATGGAAAGTCCCCCAAGACTTAGTAAATTAGAAAAAAAGAGCAAGTTACAGAACCATACATAAGTTTGGTGGTATTTATATCTAACAAAGCAAAACAAACCCCACAACATGTTTTTGCACAAGCACACACAGGTGTAGTTGTATGGTCTGTGTATAGTTACACAGAAAAAAGGTTACCATACTAATATTGAATCTAAGAAGGACAGTGATTAAAGTAGGACTTTTGCTCTATCTGTATTTAGATGTAACCACAAGAATATATTTGGGTAATACACAACTGATGAGCTGTAGAAAACCCCAGGCAGCAGTCTTTCTGCTTTTCCTTGGGTAGCTACATCATTGTTCTGTTGACTGACGACCTTTGTTCCTCAACCCTAATAGGGTCGCGCTGTGCCTGATATTTACATACTATCATTAGTCTTTTCTGTCTAGTTAGATCTGGCCTAACAGTCCTGAATCCAAATTCCTATGGAACGTTCTCAGACATGTCCAGTTTGGGTCAAGTGCCCATTCCTGGCAGATCAATTGGGGGTTGGCAGGCAGGTAACACGGTACGAAATGACTGGAGAGGATTATCTCCATTTTACCCTTCAGAAAGACAATATTCAACTAAGTAACCTCTCCAGGGTCACACAACTTTTAGGAGAAGGGAGGAGCTTGAGATTTTGGGATGTAGGTCTGTTGGACGCTCATACTTAGCATCACATTCTCAGAGACATTTAGCCTGGGACAAACCTCCGTCAGAGACATGACAGATGTCTTAGGCATCAGAAAAGGAGCTAGACCTTTGGTTGTAAATGTTAGAACTAGGAACACTCAGGGACAGATTGTTCCCTCAGTTAAGGGGGGGGGACACACACTCTAAGAAACTTGTTCAAACATAAAAGCTTGTATCTTGAGTTCTCTTTCACTGCGGTATTTCAAGCTATATTGTATAGACAAATGAATCGTGGTCAGGCTATTAAAAAAACAGAGTGTGTGACAGCTTGGACTTTATTTCAGTGTGGCATATTTTGGATCATAATACAAAGTATGAAAAAAACAACTAAAGAACACAGACCTGTTAAAGTAGAAAACAATTAGGCAACATTTTAGATTGAAGATCCTTTTCAAAAAGAAAATATGCCATTAAGTACATAATGTAAGTGTCAAAAACTTTAAGTCAAATCTTACTACAGTGGATTTCAAAAACAAAGTTCAAATTCATTCACTATGGTAAAGTGCACTGCATAAAATACTTGTTGAAATAAATGTCACTGGAACAACATTATATAGATATTTTTATTGTATGTATATTAGGTATACAGTTAAAAAGGAATATGAATCCTACTCTCTAGAACATGAGACAATACACAGAACAAAGTTATCATACAAATGAATATGTGATCGTCAACCATATTCATATTACATACAAAATTTTATAAATCATCTTTTATAATGAAAAATTGTTTATATTCAAGGAACACAGTAAAATAGCTGACAAAATGCATCTATCTTAAAGAAGAACTAAGTCTGCTAAGACTGACAAGGCAGGATTAGCTATCTGAGGTGCAGAAGGGCAACTGCTGCTGTGACATGAGCGTTAGTGAAGGAACACCCTCCCACGAACACTTAGGATGCCTAGGTACTTGACCAACTTGAGACCTGAGGGCAAGCCAAAGCCACACAAAACAAAGCCAAATACCCTAGGAGTGATGAAAACCACTTTCCTAGCAAGCTTTATTTCTCTTCTGTTGCTTCAGCTTTGTACATCGGACACAGTGCTGCATTAGGGCGACAAACAAAAGCATCGGTTTCACATCCCAACTCTGTTAACTGTTCCAGTGAAGACACACATGGATAATGGTCTTTTAACATATCTGGCAATTTAGAAGTTTTCTCTTGAAGACGTCGAGACCGTCTCACTGGTGTTAAAAACTTCAGCTCTTTAAATGCAGAATTTGCTTCATCAAATTGCATCTTCTTTTTTACACTGAAAAAACCAAGAAATTATCCCGAGTCCAAAAACATGTTAACAACATTTGTACTTTCGTGCTATTTGTCATACTCTAACTTGTATATTTCAAGCATATGATTGACTGTCTTTTAGAAATGGAGAGGTATTGTACGCTCCTTGAAGTGAGGAACTGTTTGTTGTTACAGGTTTATACAGTAGATAATCTAGTATTTGTAGAACTGGCTAATTCCTCAATTCCAAATGCTATTGTTACTAGTAACACGAGGGGATTAAAGTAAAATCATATAAAACTTTTATTTTTCAAAAGGGCAGTATTTAGGGAAAGCAAAACAAATACTGTATTTACAAGGTGAAATGTTCCAATGATATTCCATTTGCTTGAAAACTTTTCTGTTAGCAAATGGCAGTTGTAATCTGAAACCGTCGCAAAGATTTAAAAATACCATATTTATTATCCCTAGGCATGAGAGCAAATCATAGCACATAACATTTTAAAAGTTTACCTTTGCAAGTTTGGTGTAGTGGATACATAATATTTAATGAAGCAGCCTGCTCTAGTTTTTGTATTGGGGGTTTTATCATCATTGGTTGGATCTTTTGTTTTGTCATCTTGTGCTTTTTTACCACCTTGAAATAGCACATCTCTATGATATTTATTCTCCACTGGCTCTAGATTAACACCTATACCTCTGATGTTGACTTCTTGAACTTGTTCTTTGGTTGCACAAGCCTCCTCAATATTTTGTCCTATAGAAAATACATTTGTAGATTAAATTTTTGGCCAAATTTTAAGAACAAAAATAGAAGACATTAGTTATTCTTAGTTGATCAAATTTTCAAAATAAAAGAACAAAACTGCCATCTCCTAACCATTACTTTTCCTAAGCAAATACTACTGCCAACTACTTAATAAATATTTACTATTGCCTCTTGTCAGAAATTAATAGATACAATTATAACAATAAAATTCCTGTCCCTTAAGAAGTTTATATTCTATGGAAGAGACTCACTTGAAAATGATTAATTATAAGATGAGATAAATATTATAAATGAAACAGGAACTAAAGGTTATTAAAATCTACAAAAAGGAAAAACTAACTCTGCTTGTTGGTACAGAGAGACAGATAGGGAAGGTTTCCCAAGTGAGTTAGGCTGGGTCTGGAAAAATGAGTACTTGACAAGACCAAAGAAGACAATCTTGGTAAAGCAAAAAAGAAAATTACCCATTAAGATAATGTTAAAGAGTTGGTGTGTTTAGAATATAGGGCAAGAAGCACAGTGAGAGTGAAAGAAGGAGGTGATGAGCTTAGATAGGCTGTACTGTAATAAGCTTTACATGCAACAAGTTTGGTAAAAAATCATTGGAGATAGAGACATGGTTAGATTTGGTCAATGTGAGGGATTGTTTAGAACGGGAGGGAATTAAAAGTAAAGATCTGTGTGGTTAGAAGACAAAATTGTAACAACCTAAGCAAGTTAGGAAGAGGCCAATCTGAAAAATATTTCTGAGTCAGAACTTAATGAACAAATGAATACGTGTCTGTGTCTGAAAGAGTGTGCCTGTGTACTGGCGGCATCTCTTCTGAAATTTCTTGCTTAGGAGTTGTTGATGCCAGAGGAACGCGTTCTCACTTCTTTCTTGCTGGCAAAAGGGATGACGGGTATGGAGAAGCAGTGAGGGAAGACAAAGACTTCAAAATAATATATGTTAGATGTGCAATGCATAAGAGACATTCCGTTAAGTCCATTGAGCTGAAAGGACCTCTGGATTTAATTATTAGGGAATTTTTACTAAGAGATGTTTTGTTGCATGATAACTGACTGTGTTTTTTTTTTTTTAGTGAGTGGAAGTCGAAAAGGGGAGAGAAAGAATATGAATATAATTCAACAAATAGTTAAGTGCCTAGTATATGCCATGTATTGCACTAGTACTAGGGATACAATGGTCAGACAAGGACAGATCCTTGTCTATGAGTTGACAGCACAAAAGAGAGGACAAATAAGTAATCAAAGGCATCAAGTATTATACAGGAAAAAAACCAGGGAGCACAAAACAGATGCACCTAACTTAGGGTGTGGGAGAAGGAAGGTATATCAGGGTAGTTAACAGGGAATGCTACTCCAAGGTAGTGACATGTGAATTGAAGTCTGAAGGATTACTAGGAGTTGGGTTAAGAAAAAGCAGAAGAGTGGCTTGGAGAGACCTAGAGGGAAAATATAGCATAACTTCTTCTAGGAAATGAAAAAAAGAAAAGAAAAAGATTTAAGGACATAGGGGAGAGTGACAAGAGGCTGGAGTCAGGTATCTAAGCAGACAAGTAGCAGAGTATTCTGGCTGCAGTTCTGAAAATGGGTTGGAAGGAAGCAAGAGCAGAGGGGCAGGAAGCAAAGTTTGGAGACTACTGTTGTAGTCCAGGTGAGAACTGTAGGTCATCTTGACTAGAGTGATGAGAATGAGGATACAGAGATGTGGATGGTCTTTAAGATTCTGATTTGGACAACTAAATAGTGCCACTCATTGAGACAGAGAACCAAAAAAGTATCAGGTTAGGGAAGAATGATATGTTCAGGTTTGGATATCTGAGGTAACCGAGAGACAACCAAATGGTGTTTGTCTTTGTTATTATTTGTCTTAGATATCCCACTTTCTTTTTTTCTACCTTCTCCTAAATGACTTCAACCACTTGTTTTCCTGCTGTTTACAAGTAACTCTGATCTTTATTTTTATTTTTTAATATATATTTTTTATTTTAAAACTGTGGGGTACAGTTAAGGTTTAGGTATACAAATATGCCTTGTGCAGGTACCCTTGTTGATGAGGTGTAACTCTGATCTTTAAAACTGGTTTTCTATTCAAAGCTTAAAATTATACATTTCAGAAAGCTACGGTAGCTTTATTTCACTCCCATTTAAAGACTAATAAATATTCTACCTGCTAGAAAACAGTAATAGATTAAAATAAGACAGGGAGAGTAACTTAGATTAAATACTGGTTTTATCTCTCCACACATCTCTAGAACCAGTAAGAATAATAGGAAGAATGCTGCATTTATGGAATTTTAATTTCTGCTTTGCTGTTTTTTGTGAATAAGAAACAGGACTGGGTTATTCTTAAACTTTTTCCTCCTTTTGTTTGTGGCATACTAGTCTTTCCTGGGTTTCCTCTTCTCTTCCTGATCATTCCTTCTCTAGCTCCTTCATTAAGTTCTATGACTAAGATCCTATTATACTAATAGTTCCCTGATACATATTAATAGTCACCACAAATTGAAATAATCCCTGTTGAACGAAGAATATTGCCAACAGAAGGAGGATTTTCTCCAGCACAACCATTAGTATAGTCATTAGTATATGCATTAGCAAATTAGCCCCACTTTTTTTGGTATTACATATAACCAAAAACTTACATAACACACTTACTTTAGAATTTCAGTATCTTTGATTTTATTTAAAGTTTAGCCCTTGACTCAGGTCTCAACATTTCAAATTCATTTTGTGTACTAAAAATAAGGGTGCTATCACTGCTCTGAAAAGCAATTTGGCAGCATATATCAGGAGTCTTAAAAAGTTCAAGCTGTTTGGCTCTTGCTAAAATTATTCAAAAGATGATAAAATACAGAAAATATTATATAATATGCACTCAAATATTTGCTGACTTGGTGATATATGTTATAGCAAAAAATTGAAAGAATTTTCCTCAACACAAGTACAGATTAATACTAATGGCTAAAGTTTAATTAATTTACTATGTGTCACAGACTCTGATAGCTGCTCTATAAACATTATTTTATTCAATGGTCCCAATAATTACCATTATACACATAAAGAAAGGGCTAATTTTTTGCCTAAGGTCAGAGTAATTGGCACAACCTTTATCTAAATCTAGAAAATGTTTGTACATTTTATATCACTAACAGCTCATCTCTTTTTTCACCTCCACCTACTATCCCTAGCAAAAAGAATTCTTGAATGAGTTTTTCTAGAGTATAATGTACATTTGTATACCTAACCCTGAATTGTACTCCACATATTTAAAATAAAAAAATTATTTTTTAAAAAAGGATATAATAAGCAAAAGGTCTTTAGGGATCATCTAATCAAGTTGCCTTATTTCCAGGATAGGAAGTTAAAGCCTAGGGAGGCAAAGTTACTTTCACAATGACAAATTTTGCTTATGAACCAGATCTCCTAATTAAAAATTCTTTATACTGCATAAATCCACTTTATCTCAGAGGCAGGTCAACAGAAGTATGAGGAAAGAAACAACCTACATATTTTGAAAGTTAAAAAAGATAAAAGGAAAACACGAATTCAGCAAAGAAAAATTTAAAAAATTGCAATTCACTTGAAGGAAACAAAAGAAACCATGACTTACCAAAATTGACTTTTTCTTGATTCTTCATTGTTAGAATATCTACAATTGTATGTCGTAACTCTTCAATAGGCTTAATTTTTGTAATGAAGAAAGCAGACTCATGTAAGTTTTATATTCTCAGACATTAACTAGGTTGTTCAAGTTAAACACATTAAAACCTAGTGATTAGAATTTCATACTGTATTCTAAAATAAAAACATTCTTAAACTATGTTTCTCACAACACTTACAACTAAGACTGAAAAGTGGTAGTCTTTCCCAATTTATAGATTAAAAATGAACTTACAGGATAGAATTTCATCAGTTTAAAATTTCCCTCTATAATTTTTCTTAAGCCTTTGGTAACTATTGCTGCTTGCCTGATATGAACAAAATTAATGACTAGATGGCAAATTCATATTATTAATATGTATTAGAGAGTTGATTATATTTAGTTTATCAGTTCCTTTTCTCCTACATTTAGGTCCATGCTAACTTTCACATGCTAGTAAAAGTATTTCTGAAGAGCTTAAGGTTGATCAATCCAATATATTTAATTCATTCAAACATTTACTAAGTGTCCATTATTTGCCAGATATCATAAGCACCTACAATGTTCCAACACATTTCAGATTAGGGAAACTCTGGTTTATATTCATAGTCTTAGTTCTAGAAATTAGTCCTGAATTACTTAGCTATTTTGCTTTCAGTTTTCTTAGTTAATGTTTTTTGAGATGAGGTCTTGCTATGTTGCCCTGGCTGGACTTGAACTCGTAGGCTCAGGCAATCCTGCAACCTCAGCCTCCTAAGTAGCTGAGACTACTGTACCCCACTGTACCCAGTCATCTTGGCTAATTTTGATTCTTATTTTCCAATTTCTGCTCTGGTATCATATCTTTCCCTTTATATTATTGTTTTCTATGTGAACCTTGGTTCCTACTTTGCATCCTATCCTCACTGCCATTAACTGCCTTAAGTAATGTCCTTCTGGTGCAATGTAGTAGGGACCAAATACTTCCTTCCAGTTGCCATTCTGTCAGATCTAATTATCCTTCTAGAAAGAGTTTATACATAATAGCCACTGAAAGACCATCTGCCAAACATTCAATTTTTTTTATTCAGGTGAAAAGTCAAATAATATTTGTTGTCTTTGCTGAGACTAAAGTGAATAGATTTTTCTTTTTAAAATAGGCTAAAAAGAGGCCGGGCATGGTGGCTCAGCCTGTAATCCCAGCACTTTGGGAGGCCGAGGCAAGAGGATTGCCTGAGCCCAGGGGTTCAAGACCAGTCTGGGCAACTTGGTGAGACCTCGTCCCTACAATAAACCATAAAAATTAGTCAGGCGTCGTGGTGTGAGTCTGTAGTTCCAGTTACTTGGAAGGCTGAGGCAGAAGGATCGCTTGAGCAGGTCGAGGCTGCAGTGTTGTGAGTGTGCCACTGCACTCCAGCCTGGGTGACAAGTGTGAGACTCTAACTCCAAAAAAAAAAGGTTAAAAAGAGAAATTTTTAAAAATTGGCTTTGTAAACAATCTCCAAGAATGTGTTTCTGAGAAACTTGGTCAAAAGGAAATATATTTTAGAAACATTTATCCATCAAAACAAAAAAACCTAACAACAACAACAACAACAAAAAACCTGTCAAGAAGTGATTTATTCTATACCCAAACCTTTGTTTGAGGGGGAACCAAAAAACCACAGAATTATCTTTTGGAGGGCAGGCCCCCTGTAGTACACTTCCCCCACTAGGTAAGTGTTCTAGGAACCCATCGGTTTTTATCTGGAAGTGTTGAGAAGGTCGCATCCTGATTTGTGGAAGAAATATCCTGAGTTGTAGAAAATAAGTGACTGCTTCTTCCACCATGACAATACACCTGCCCATACCACACTGAGTACTCGGCAGTTTTGGACCCAAAACAGCATGACCCCATGCCCTACTCTCTCTGTTCACCTGACCTCACCCTGAGCAACTTTTTTGTTTCCTTGGATGAAAAAAATCCTCAGAGAAAAACCGTTTTGCTGATGGAAGAGGTGAAACAAAAAATGGCAGAAGTACTAAAAAGCATTAAAATGATAAGTTCAAAAACTGTTTTGAGCAGTAGAAAAAGTGCTGCGATAAGGTGTGTTGCACCAAATGGAGAGTACTTTGAAGATGACTTAAATTTAAACATGGAAGAACACACAATTTTTATAAATAAATTCTGGATTTTTTTTCGAGCCCCCTTTTGTATATCAATAGATTAGCAGAGGAAAGAGGTATGATATCAAACCACCATGGAGATAAAAATGTTACAGAAACTAGTTTATTATCATTTTCTATTTGTAGGCAAGACTAATTTTTTTAACAGCAAATGAGTCTTTATTAAAAAATTATACTGAGCCAAAAAACAAGCATAGTATAAAATTTCATTTATACCAAACTGTAATAAAGTAAAATATCCAATATGGTGACAGAAATCAGGTGTAACACAAAGTCAGGAATGGGGGTGATGAATTGCATGGCCCGTGAGCAACTTCTTAGCATGGTGAAGATATTAACTATATTGATTATTATAGTGATTTTCTGGGTGCATACCTTGATAGGACCAATTTGTATAGTATATAAATATGAGTGTCTTCAGGTATACCCCTACGGTGAAAGAGTTCTTTCATAAAACCATCAGTGCTTGATAACATTTTAAAAAGTGAATTTAATTTCATTTGTTTTATATTCAGTAAGAAAATTCTAATATTAATATTTCAGCCTCCTAGTAAGTTTCTCAACCAGGTAATATACATAGTCACATGTGCTAAAATGTTTCTCACTTTAAATATATCTCATTCATTTAAATTAAATGTAAATTAATAAAATTTAATAAAATTTACATTTCAACTTATATCTACTTTCTAAAGTCTGATGATCCCTAGGATAGGAGCACAAGTTTTAGAAGGCTGAGAAACAGATTTTTATAATGCAATCCTTATGGTCTTTATTTATTTATTTGAGTTGGAATCTCACTCGTGTTGCCCAGGCTGGAGTGCAATGGCATGCTCATGGCCACTGCAGCCTCAAACTGCTGGGCTTAGACAATCCTTCCACCACAGCCTCCCAAGTGGCTGGAACTATAGACACAGACCATCATGCCCGGCTATTTTTTGTGATTTATTGTAGAGACAAGGTCTCACCAAGTTGCCTAGGCTGGTCTCGAATCCCTGGGTTCAGGTAATCCTCTCACCTCGGCCTTCCAAAGTGTTGGGATTATGGCTGAGCCACTGTGCCCGGTCTCCTTGTGGCCTTTACGCATTTATTACTACCACACAACTGCAATTCTCTCAAATTACACTGTGATACATTTCAAAATAATTCCAAATTGTCTACACTGAATAACAAAGATCAGATTGGGCCCCCAAAAGTGTCAACCAGAGCAGCAACAGCCAGGGCCCGCCCCAAGATGAAGTTCAAGCCCAACCAGATGTAGACCTGAGGTAAGTCATTTTAGTACAAATTAGACATAGATCTGTTCTTATAAGAAGTTTAAAAATAGGAGAAGCATTTAGATATTCTTCCTTATCAGCAGGCTAGGCCTGACCACTCTGAGGGCTGGAATGTGGACCTACCAGTGCAACCCAACCTTTCAGTTCATGGTTAGCATTATAATCATTGTAAAAGGCAAACATGTTTTCAGGAAAAGCCCACCCCGTCAGCTCATCAAAGGTGGAAAAATGGCAATCAGCCCACCTTAGCTCATACTTAGCATAAAAGTCTATCAAGGAAAAGACCACTCCTTAGTTCATCTAAGGTGGAGAGATGGTAATCGACACTTGGAACCAGATATCTGCAGCCCACCCTTGCATAATAATCACTTGTATAGGTCTATCAAGCTTCTTGTCAAAAGCAAAAGCACAAGCAAGTTCTTTCTCTTAAGATGCCTAGCATGCCCCCACTCTGTCTAGTAAACTCTTGTCTTAAAATATACTGGCCTGCTCTGAGATCCTTTTTTGTGGTAGGTCAAAGAGCCTGCAAAGCCTCACCCCACACCCCACAGCAACACCTTTGGTGCCCAAGCACGGGGCGTGAGAAGCTCAGCAATTGCCCTCACCCCTAGATTTTTTTTTTTTTTTTGAGTCGGAGTCTCACTCTGTCGCCCAGACTGGAGTGCAGTGGCCGCTCCCGGCCACCGCAACCTCGACCTGCTGGGCTCCGGCGATCCTTTCGCCTCAGCCTTCCGAGTAGCCGGAATTACAGGCATGCGCTACCACGCCCGGCTGATTTTTTTGATTTATTGTAGAGATGAGGTCTCACTGCCCAGGCGGGTCTCGAACCCGCGGGCTCAGGCAATTCACTCACCTCAGCCTCCCAAAGGCGCAGGATTACAGGCTGAGCCACCGGGCCCGGCTTTACTCCTAGATTTGAATATGGCCACAGTCTGCCCCTCCCACCCCTGGTCACTGCTGCTTCCACTTTCACTCTTTTTCCTTCTTGGGGTCACTTATGAAACCTCCCCTGTCTTCATGTTTCTGCTTCCTCCAACCAGGCAACTGGTCCTCCCTGACCAGGGACAGATGGAAGTAGGAAGGGGCCTGACCCCTGCATTGTGCAGAATTGAGACTCCTTAAGTGATCCTTCCTGATGGAAGGTACTGAAAGGATGGAAGAAGCAAAACTTCATTCCAGGTAGTGACTGGAAGCGCTCTCTTTTTTTCTCTCATGTCTCACTCTCGCTGTTCTACTAGGAAGGGGAAAGAGTATTTCTACTTGTGATGGGGACAGAAGGTTTTTTCTGGTGTTTGAGCAGCCAGATTGCTCTTATTTTCAAATGCTTGCAGCCAGGTTATTAGAAGCGAGTTTGTCTCTATGATTTGAGCTTTGCTCAGGATAGATTGCAATTATTGGTCCTTGTAAAACTATTGGAAAGTCTCTTAGATATGAACATAGATGTTGTCAAGCCGTTTCTCTAGTCAGGGGATCCTGCTAACTACAGAAAAAGGCCATTCTAATTTACTTTTCAACCAGGAATCCAGGCATTCTAAAAACTAGACAGCGCAGAAAACTATTTTAAAAGTCCATACTTAAATTGTGCTTCCTACAAGTTTACCATATGCTGAAAGGATATAAAGCTTATGCCTGGCACCAAAAGCAAATTGTTCCTCCAGGAAATAAAAAGTTCCTATTTTAAAAAAAAAAACAAACAACATTATTGCTAGATAACACCACTGTTTATTAAATGAGGTTTGCTGAAAAGTTTTTGGAAAACGAAGTCTGGTCACTTTACTGCACCTGGCTAACTTCTTCTGCAGGATCAATGAAGCCTTAGATGCTGAGTGCTCTCTGAGTGGTACAATAAGGCATGGGACTAGATTACTCCCACCTGGTTGTCCAAACCTCACAACTCCTTTTCCAAAAGCCTTGTGTGAATCTTTAGCACCTCTTACAATGTAATTCACTTATCTATAGCAGGTCCTAGCAATTCTGCCCGTTTACAGTTGGAAATGGGTAGGAACAGACCAGTTCCCATCCAAATGGTCTGTTAAAAAGCTCATACATCAGACCATTTCTAACGGCACTGTTGAAAAGCCTTCTGATTCAATCTCAATCATGTTTAGTTTGCGGCCTCAAGCCATAAGGCACTCAAGGAAAGTCCTAGATAGGCAGGCACATGGGGGACTGAGGATGCTTAGCTCAGGAGGCCATCAGGGTCCCAGGGACACCTTCACATAGCTGTCTATGGCCTTTACTTTTTTTGCTTGCGAATTTTCCCTCCAATCAAAATCAAACTAAAAGATCCCTCTAAATTCCCAAACTAACCCGGGCTCGGTGGCTCAGCCTGTAATCCCAGCACTTTGGGAGGCTGAGGTGAGT
>NW_007259184.1:193708-199824 GCF_000164805.1 Carlito syrichta | reverse complement strand
ATCTTCTTTTATGTAGCCTATCTCATTCTCTTTCCCTACAACACACAGCCCTCACTACTAAATTTCCTCTCTTTGAAGGGATACAGAAAGCTGCCAATAAATTTCAGCTTTCCACCCCTTCAGTCATCTACCTTATAGGGATAAGTTATAGGGATAAGCTTAAGTCTCACCCTCACCCACAGAGCTATTACTGACGACTGGGTTTCCCTCATAAAAGCCCTTCTTCCCTCAACCTCAAAAGGTGAAATCTTATCCTTCCTTGGACTGTCAGGTTTTCTCTGCATCTGGGTACCTAATTTCTGTATTCTAGCTTGTTCTATGATACAGCAAATGGCCCCCTCCATGAGTCTCTCAATCCTGCCAACAACATAAACCCAGCCTTTTGCAAATTACAAAAGGCGCTTATCTCTGTCCCAGCCCTATCTCTTCCTGATTTAACACAGCCTTTCAAACTTTATGTAACTGAAAAAGAGGGCATAGCACTAAGACTGCTTGGACAAGACAAAAAAAAAACAAAACATCCTTTGGGCCGGTAGCATATTTATCAAAACAGCTAGATGGCACCCTTGTTTACAGGCCCTTATGGTGGCTGCCCTCCTGGCCCAGGAAAGCAAAAAACTAACTTTTGGGGAACAAACAATTATATATTGCCCCATAATTTACAGGATCTTCTTTCCTACAAAGCTGTTAGCTACTTATCCCTCTCAAAAAACCAGCTTTTCCACGTCTTTTTCATAGACTCTTCCAACTTTACAATAGGAAAGGCCTCCTTAAAGCCTGTTACTCTTCTTACCCACTGCTATTCCCTCCTTATTACTGTACTCTTGTACTGAAGTCCTCAACTTCCTACAACCCTGCTTTCCCAACATTTCTCAGGATCCACTCCTGGACCCATTTTACCTGGTTTGATGGTAGCTCTACAGCCCATAATAACTCAAAACTAGCTGGATATGCTGTTGTCTATTCTACAGCCATTATGGAGGCTGGTTCCCTTCCACCAGGAACCACCTCACAAAAGGCACAGCTCATTGCACTCACTAGGGCCCTAAAGTTAGCTGCAGGAAAAACAGCTAACATATACACTGACTCTAAATATGCTTATCATATTATATGCTCACATGACACCATCTGGCAAGAATGGGGTTCCTGTCAGTCAAGGGGTCCTCGATTACTAACGGTCCCTTAATACTTCAACTCCTTCAGTCTGCTCACCTTCCAAAATAAGGCTGCTGTCATATATTGCAAGGGACATAAAAAGGAATTAGACCGCATCACCGAGGCAAACAAGGCAGATGAGAAAGCAAAGAAGGTGGCCCTACTTGCCCAGTCTGCTCTCCAGCTATTAGCTATACATCATGTTACTCCCCAAAAATTCCAGAAGAAAAGCACTATCACCTATTGCAGGGAGCAACTCACCAGGGAAACTGGCTCCTAGTTCAAGGGCGCTATATTCTTCCTCAAGCTCAGGCTCGACAAATCCTCATCAACACACACTACTCTCTCCACATTGGGTTTAAGCCTCTTCTGCATCTTATCAGGCCCACACAATACTGTCACAATCTGTCTACCTTGCTTCAAGAAATAACAAGAAACTGTAGCACTTGTTCTTCAGTCTCACTTCAAGGCTCTCTCTGACCACCTTCATTCCCTACTCATCAGGCTAGAGGCCACCTATCTGGCCAAGAATGGCAAATAGATTTCACTCATATGCCTCCTATTAAGAAAATCAGGTATCTACTTACTTTAGTGAATACCTTATCTGGATGGGTTGAAGCTTGTCCTACTACTTCTGAAAAAGGCTTCTCAAGTCACCAAAGCCCTGCTTACTGAAATCATTCTTTGTTCTGGGCTACTAGCTTCAGTGCAGTCTGACAATTGTCTGGCCTTCATCTCCTGAATTACCCAGCAGGTCTCTATGGCTTTGGGAATTCAATGGAAATTACACACTCTGTGTAGGCCACAATCTACAGGCAAAGTAGAAAAAATAAACAGCATTATCAGAACACAGCTCACAAAACTCTCTCTTGAGGCTAAATAGCCCTGGACACTGCTCTTATCTATAGTTTTAAACCGCATCCATGCTTCCCCAAGGGCCCCAACCTTAAGTCCCTTTGAACTAATGTACGGCAGGCCATTTCTCTTAGGAAGCTTTCCTACCCAACAGACCTCATTAGGTTATTACCTGCTCACATTAAATCTGGTTCGTTGTGTACTCTGATAACATACAGATGAAATCCTTCCAAAACCCTACGCTGGGCCAATCTCTCTTTTTCCCCTCCCAGAGATTGGGTCCTCCTTAAAGACCTTTGCCCAGTAGACTTTAAACCCAGGTGGAAAGGCCCGTTCCAAATCATGCTAACTACCCCAACAGCAGCAAAACTGTCAGGTCATACCACATAGTTTCACTTTTCAGGGCTAAAAAAGGTACCCGAGTCACCAGAAAACCTTACCCTTCAGATGTGCCATCCTCCAAAATACACCAGCACCCTCCTGGAACCTACCAAAATCCGGCTTATCTGAGTCCCAGAGAAAAAGGAGTCTGCCTGAGCAATAATCACTGCCCATCTAAGGCCACTAATGAGAAAAGATAAGTAATGGCCTTTTGGCTCAAAATAGTGGGTTGTTTAACCTTCATTTTCATAGCAGCATATATTGTTCTTTCTTTCCTCCACCAAGTGGGAATAGTTCAATTCTAGTTAAAGCAGCCTCATGAGCAGTGGACATTGTCAGTGCCAATCTTGTTCTGGAGCTTCTCCTCTTAACTCACCTCTACCCCTTCCTTACCAACTACTTTCAGTTATCTCCACTTTCCCTCTTACTACCTGTCAACGAGTCTTACTATTCTTTTTGATGCATACCTACAAGGGGACTTTGATTACCCATGGAGTCTGATCTGTCATTTAGTAGACCCTCTAGAAGTCAAACACTACTTAGGATTAGACCTCCCATCCGATTCGGAGCTAGAACTCCCACTCTCCGATTCTGATTCCCAGTAATCTTCATAACTCTAACTCCACCCATAGATGCTCTTCCTTTCCCAAAACTTCTACTAGCACACCTCCAATGGCGACTAAGCTTCTCCATAACACTTTTAAAATGCCACCAATCCCACTTTGGCTTCTAATTGCTGGCTTTGCCTCTTTCTTCATCCACCTACACAGTCCTCCTCATCCCTCTGGCAGAATGGACTGTAACCCCAGCTCAATTATGTGTTAAAAGAGAATTGGGGATTGCCCTCCCAGATACCACAGAGACTTTATTAGGAAACCACTCAATAGCCTTAAAAGATCGAGCCACAAAACTTTATAACACTTTTATTTTACATCTTTCCACTCTCTACCTGGAGTTCCACAGACCTCCTTAACTAGGATCCATTTCTAGGACCCAACATGTTCCTTTAATAACTCAAGCTCCTCTCCGCTTTGCTCATCTTTCCGGAAACCTGTCTTTAGGACCCTTATCGCCTAACCAATGTAACATGACGATTAACATCCAACCTTCCCAAGGTCACTTCTCACATGGAATAGATTATACCTTCTCTCCAGAGGCAAATGGACATTTTACACAACAAGTTCAGTTTTCAGAATCCGCCTCCATCTCTATCTCTTCCCACATGGTGGAAGATCTATTCTGCCTGGGCCGCCCTGGGGCTCATAGCTAAGTATTTTCCATGGAAAAGAACTACTGGAGGTTCAAAAACCACTTGCAAATGTCTCCCCCTTCCATCCAACAACACTCATGGATTTTGGCTAGACACTAAATTTTTTCTCTATCAGAAAAATGACCCTTTCCCCCTCAACCCTTCCTTTAATTTATAGCTGCTCACAGGAGCCACCCTAGCTGGCTCTTTGGGAGTGTGGGAAAATGAACCAGGAACTACACAGTGGTCTTCCAATCTGCTACTCCTTTTTACTCTTTATTTTTCTGCTTGTCTCCCTTGTCTTCTGGAGCCTTTTTCTTCTGCCGTACATCAGCCTGTATCTGCTTACCCACCAGTTGGACTGGGACTTGCACTCTGGCCTATCTTTCTCCTAATACAGACGTTGTAACAAATAATCAGAGCATTCCAGTTCCCTTAACAACTATGCTGAGAGCAAAAAGGGTTGTGACCCTCCTACCCTTACGAGCGGCTTTGGAAATAACAACTGGACTAGGAACTGATATTGGGGTACTAACTACTTCACTACACTTTTACCAAACACTGTCTGAGAATGTAAAAGAAAGCCTTGACAACGTGACCAACAGCTTGATTGAAATCCAAGATCAATTAGACTCTCTCGCAGCTGTTTCTTTACAATATTGGTGCGGCCTTGACTCATTACCGAAAAAGGCAACCTCTGCCTCTTCCTAGACCAAGAGTGCTGCTTTTATGTTGATAAGTCCTGGGTAGTCAGAATGGTTGCAAAGAATCTGGCCGAAAGTGCTAGGAAAACAGGACAACAAAATGTCAATATATGGAGACAATGGCTTCAACCTACATCTTGGTTCATGTGGATGCTCCTGTCTTTGAGACCTCTTGCATATCTTTTTCTCATTTTTGTTTCTGGACCCTGCCTCTTGCGTTTCCTCACCAACTTCCTTCAAGACATCACAGATGCCTCCATCCAAGAGATAATGTTGCTGCAACATTACCACCCAGCCAGCTTCAAGTCCTTCCCTTTGATGAGTATCACCCCTCAATAGGAAGCTGCTACAGAAGAGACTTACAATGCCCCTCTTCCTATTGTATAATATAAAAAGCTAGAATGTTAGTTCTGTAATGAAATTATAGTTCTGAAAATGTTAGTTCTGTAATGAAATTTTAGTTCTGCAACGTTAGCCAGATGGAAGCCTGACCTGTGAGAAGCTTCTGAAAAACCTCATTAAGGGCAAACTGTCAACAATGTTGAAAACCCCCAAATTCTCACTTTGAAGCTGACAGTTAGTCAGTAACCACTAGTTGGTAAAATGCCCAGCAGGTGAAACCCCTGCTTATCTTAAGTTACAGAATTCCCCCATTGCCCTAGGCATTTGGTCAAGATCCCCCTAACCCTGTGGGCCATCTACACAGAAACTCCCCGATAATCCTGACCTGGCCATATAGTAATTTAGGCCACTTGCCCAAACAACCCCCTAATCTGGCACTATATAATAAACCCCCTTCAACTCCGGGCTGATGTCATCTTAGGTTCAGCCTGGCAGGAGTACTTTTAATAAACTTTGTTCTTTCTCAAACGACCATCTGGGTTCCTCCATACTGTGAACTTTGCAGTATGTCTCTGAGCTAACTGCAAAATGTTACTGCAAAAACAGGAGCCGGCAGCAAATCCCAGTGTCATCATCAAATACAATGAAAAACTGTAGGAAGGAATTTTTCCTTTGAAGCAGCAATGCAGAATTATTTTCCAGCAACCATGACTAGTGTCTCAACCTTTGCCACCAGCTCTTTTGTACATTAAAACCTCCATTAACCAGAAAGCCAGATCAGAGGTAGAGGGTGATTCGCTTGGTTGATTTTAAATTGAGGGCCAATCCAAAAGTTCTACCATTCCAAATTTTACTGAAAATAACTCTGTAATATGTTGGCAACAGGAAGATCTTTAATGACTAAAAATTGTGATTGATTATCTAAGGGTAAACATTATATTATCAATAGAACATTGACCATTATGCTCAGGTATTACATAATATAATGAATACTCTGTAGATTTTTTTTGGTAATAATTGAACGAGATTCGGTATTTAAAACACTTTGCTGGTAGTCATTATGGAAGACAGTATGTAGTTTCCTCAAAAAATTAAAAATAGAACCACTCTATGATCTGGCAATTCCACTTCAGAGTATTTAGTCAAAAGATACGAAACCAGAATCTTGAGGAAATTTCTGCACTCCCATGTTTATCACAGTACTATGCACAACAGCCAAGACATGGAAACAAGTGTATGTTGAAAGATGAAGCCGGGCTCGGTGGCTCAGCCTATAATTCCGTGCCTTTAGGAGGCTGAGGTGAATGGACTGCCTGAGCTGGCGGGTTTGAGACCCACCTGGGCACCTCATCTCTACAGTAAATCAAAAAATTAGCCGGGCGTGGTAGCACATGCCTGTAATTCCGGCTACTCGGAAGGCTGAGGCGGAA
>NW_007259184.1:183785-193688 GCF_000164805.1 Carlito syrichta | reverse complement strand
GGTGGCCGGGAGCGGCCACTGCACTCCAGTCTGGGCAACAGAGTGAGACTCCAACTCAAAAAAGAAAGAAAGAAAGAAAGAAAGATGACTGGATTAAGAAAATGTGATACACACACACACATATACATAATGCAATATCATTTACTCTTAAAAGAAAATCATGCCATTTGCAACAACATAGGTGACCTTGAAGGACATTATGCTAAGTGAAGTAAGCCAGACACAGAAGAGAAATACCATATGATCTCTCTTATATATGGAACATAAAATAGTCAAAGTCATAGACACAGAGTGAAATGGTGGTTGTCAGAGACTGGGGTGGGGGAATTGGAGAGATTAGCCAAAAGGTACCAAAAACAAAGCACACTCCTTTGCTTGATTCCTGGCTGCTAGTAAGTACTCATTAAATGTTTATCATTGCAATGATCAATTCTTGTATCCAGGGAGTATATAAAACTGGACCAAATATGTAATAATGCAGAGTCTTCCAAAGATGTGGATTTTGAAATAAATAATTTACTTGAAAAAAATAAAGAACAGTAAATTTTAATCTCACCTGAGCCCCTGCCAAAATGGCCTTCTCATAGATTGCAATAATATTTTCAATAGGACTTGTGATTGGTTCAATACGTGCAAGACATATCCAATATTTAACAAGTTTTGTGGCATCTGGAATATTTTTAATTAAGTCGCTCAGTGTGGTCAGTATTTCTTCTTTTGGATATCCCTAAAACAAGAAAAAATAATGTGTGTGATTTTTTTAGCATACAAATTATGAACAATTAATAATTGAGCATACTATAGTAAAGATCAGTGACAAAGATAAAAAAAGTTGATAGAAAAAATATTCATAAAAACATTCCCTAGTTTCATCTCCCTTACTCCAACCTTCCTTTGAATGTCTAAAAAAACATCATCAGTCTTGAACATATAGCAGCAAAAACTAAAATATTAGCTGAGATATTTATCAGTAAAAAAAAATAAAAATCAGTAAAAAAAATACGTCAGTAAAAAATGACTAACACTTTACTGGATCTTGATGTTTATCTTCTCTATTTGTTAATACTTTCTACCAAATGTTTATAAGCAAGAATAGCTGGAGGGGTTTTTTTTCCCCTTAAGTCTTTGTTGAGTTTTGCTATTAAGGTTAAAATGAATCTGATGGTTTATATAAGAGTTATATATAGTAAATAGCAAGGCAGAAAATTCAATGGTATCAAAAGAAAAAAAATCAACTGAAAATAAATAAGATTAGAATTAGAGTTTTCCTGATTGTAATTTTCACTGGTCCTCAAAATCATAAAAGGTTTAAAGCTGCTCATGAAGAGTAGTGTAAGTTTTGAAATACCTTGTATTTGGTCTTGCTACGGATCTTAGATATTAGTGGGTTGCCATAACAAGATTACAGAGTAGTCAGGAAATAAAGGAAATATTCTAGAGTCTATAAGCCATAGGATTTTGGTCCAAATAGCAAAGCTCCACAATAAATTTAAGACATGATAAAAATGAGATTTTGTTTGAGAATATTTTAGGTAACTTGAATAGTAATTTGTATTGTTAGTTTTTGTGTTGTTAGTTTTAAAATATGTAATGGGTGGAAAAAATGATTTGTAAATATATTGAAGAAATATAAGAAACAAAGTATTAGATGTGAAATACCATCCCAGCATATGCTATATTAAGATCATAGAGGAATATAGCATTTATAACACAGGCAAAAAAAACCTAATTATTCCTTTGATACTAAGTTGAGCATCCTTCATTTGAGAAATCCCAAATCCCCGCCAGGTGTGGTGGTTCATGCCTGTAATCCAGCACTTTGGAAGGCTGAGAGGGGAGGACTACCTGAGGTCAGTTTGAAGCTGCAGTGAGCTATGCATTCTGGCCTGGGCAACAGAGCAAAACCCCGTCTTAAAATAAATACATAAAAATAATAATAAAAAATAATTACAAAAAAAGAAAATCCAAAATCTAATTTTGGAATGCTCTAAAACCTAAAACTTTTTGAGTGGCATCATGACAATAAAGATGACCGTCATTAGCAATGGCAGAAAAAGTGCCTATATATGACATGGTGAAAAAGGCGATGGGGCTTATTGAAGGACTAGAGTAGCATATATTCATAAGAGAATGAGAAATCATGTTGGTTTACAAAATTAAAGAGATTCCTAGAGACAAAAACTGTTGTTAATGAGGCAGGTAATTCTGGAGAAAATATTTTAAAAAGCCAGCCAGCAGAATGCCTCCACATCCCTAGAGGATCCACTTCCTAGTCCCTGAACTCCTTCTTCTCACCTACAAATATATTAGCCTTTAAATACAAACACAGACTGAAAGCCTGCTGTTGTTGAGTAACAAGTGATGCAGGCATTCTAGTGATGCTGCTGTGCTGCTTAGTTACCCTGAACACTGTTTTTCACTGTATTAATGGCATGTCAATTTTTTTTTTTACTGTTAAGTACTTAAGTGTGAATGAGCGTTAAGAAAATGATCGCTTATTGGTAATGTTAAATTCAGAGTCAAGAATGACGGTGATGCTAAACAACCAGATTGTCAACATGGGTGGCTGACTCAGGGATACCTTTGCTTTCTGATGTTTCAAGGTATACCAATTTCAATTCATATGCACAAAACTATTAAAGATATTGTATAAAATTACCTTTAGGCTATGTGCATAAACTGTATATAATACATAAATGAATTTCGTGTTTAGATTTGGGTCCCATCCCCAAGCTATCTCATTATGTATATGCAAATATTCCAAGGTCCAAAAAAACTTCTAAATCACTTCTGGTCCCATGCATTTTAGATAAGGGATATTCAATCTGTATATTTATATCAACTTAATGCAAAATGCAGTAAATTAAAGACTGACAATCTCAAAATTAATGAAGCAGTATATCTCACAATTCAGTAATTGTGAAAACAATCTCACAGTTAATGTTAAGTCAACGTAATATCACTGACATCACTTGGCCAAAAAGATTGACAACACAATCTAGTGAGGTAATGTTAATGAAGGTAATCTGCAAACTATAAAATGTTATAAAAATATAAAGACTACCTCATTGATCAGCTTCAGGCATTCAGAAAATGTGTTGTGTACTTTTTCAGTAAATAATCTTTGCTCATCTTCTTCGGCCATGGTAGTCCAAAAGGACCCAACTGGTTTTTCATTTTGTCCTTCAGACTCACACTGGGTAACTATTGGGAGAGGAGGCCTTTTCAACACTCTCCCTTTGCCAGTTTTCCACTCACTTAGACAAGTTCTACAGTTAGAAGCAGTATACAAACATTACTTTCATATTGCTGATAAAACTCTGTCAAATAGAGGAAAGTTCAAAAATATTTCAGGTCTTTAAGTAGTTCTACACTAGTGGCATATACATAGTTCACAAGTCTGAAGAGAAACAAGTATTAAACATATCAAGGTCAATTATATGCTCAAAGACTCCATGAATACATTTCTAAATGGAGAGGTTATAAACTATTTCTCAATTATCATTAAGCATTTAACGCAGATTTTTAAAAGTACCCTAATAAAACACACTCACATGCAAAAACTTTTAGGTCATAGTGTTTTACAATATAACTGTGCCTGCATATGACAGAAGAGAAATCATGGAGAAAATTTTAATACATACAAGAAAATTACAAGTCAAATCCACACACAGTATATTGAAAATTAAGGGGAAAAAAAATGAAGGAAATGACATCTACTTACTTTCTCTCTTCTGCAGTCTCTCTCGGCCGAGCTGATCTACTATCAACAGTTACTTTTACTATAGTACATCTTTGCTGGTCAATGGGTTTGAATTTTTCTATCAGTTTGGTATTAGGATATGAAGCAGGCCTGGCTACAATTTCAGATGTTATGCTTCTTGATAGTGCCTTATTTCTTTTTATGTCCTGAGAAGAACTGGTTTTGACACCAGATAAAACTGGTTTTGATTGTAAAAATTCTTTTTCACGAGGCTCCTTCTGGAGTGTAACATTGGCAGAGGTTCTGATGTCTTGTTTCATGGTGTTCTGGGTATCATTGTGACTTCTAATAGGAGGTCGCACAAGTTGTGTGTTCTGAGATGTGGTGCTCACAAATGTAGCAGTAGCCGTCATATTTGAGACTCCATCACTTTTCACTGTTATATTGCTGGTGTTTATATAGGGAGGCTTGGTGGCTTTAGGGATAGTAGCTGAATGTTTCTTTGTTGCTGCAGAATTCTCATCTTTGACTTGTAGTGGTTTTCTAAATGAATTAATCTTAGACTGAACAATTTGGCCACGATAAAATCCAAGTACAGGTTTCTTGGGCACAGTAGCATCTTGTTTTGGTTTTTCTGCAGTCATCTGTGTCTTTATACTTTTCTTTTTAAGGTAAAATGCCTTGTTTAATGTCATATGTTGACTCTGGGGATCATCTTTGGTTGGCAGAGTTCGATTATTATTCTTAGATTTATATGTATCAATTATTACAGATGAATTGGTTCGTTCATTAGAAGATTTTAAAGGAATACAGTTTTCTTCCACCATTGTATTGTTTTTGATCACTGCAGGTCTAGGGACATTTTCTTTACCAGCCTAGAGGAGTTATTTAAGACAAATCAGTATTTCAGAACTAACTTCTTTCAGAATTTGGGAAACGGAAAGGGGAAAAGAGGACAATTTATGAGTGCTGTGTCCGTATCTTACCATTTTTAAGTTTCAGAACTTCTGTCCCTTCTTGAACCCGATCCTTAGATGTCACCACTCTCTGGCCTTTAACTACTTAAAAAATTAAAATAACAAAATGTCAATCAATTAATCTTGTACCAAGGAGGTTTCCTTTTTGGGGAGGAAGATTAGTGGGATAGTAACAATTAACTGACTTCATAATTTTACATTTTAAATTGAAGCAAGGTTGAGTTGCAATTTTTCACAAGAAAATTTAAAAAATAATTTTACAGCATAAAAAAATTTAAAGATATTTTCTTAAAGTCTTAACACTTTATCCCCATAGAATGTGCAAATACTTGATAATATTATTTCAAACGCTTCTTTTCTACTTGTCCAAACAAGTTTTCAAAAGACCTTTAGTAAGCAATACCTTCTTGGGTTAGTTTTAAGTAGTTAGTTACAGATGTATTACGCTGAAAAAAAATTTTTTTTTTTTTTTTTTGGTTTGGAGTCTCACTTGGTCGCCCACACTGGAGTGCAGTGGTCGCTCTCGGCCACTGCAGCCTTGACCCGTTGGGCTCCGGCGATCCTTCCCCCTCAGCCTTCCAAGTAGCTGGAACTACAGGCGCGCACTACCACGCCCGGCTAATTTTTTTGATTTATTGTAGAGAGGAGGTCTCGCCAAGTTGCCCAGGCAGGTCTCGAACCCATGGGCTCAGGCAATTCACTCACCTCGGCCTCCCAAGGCGTGGGATTACAGGCTAAGCCACTGAGCCCAGCCGAAAATTTTTTTAAAAAGAGCCCTCTCAAAAGAAATTCAAAATTTACTATATGCCATTCACAGCTTAATTTAAATTAAGATATGTCAAAAATACGAACCTTAGTTTCTAGGTTGTATTATATTTAGGCTATTTATCCAAAGCAAACGCTTCCTCAAGAATTGGACCTAGAATCATTTTTTACAGCTATAATCTGTCTACTATAAGCCATGAAATCTCTTAGCAGGTGATAATGACAATTTTGCATAGTACAAACACAGGAAAAAATACTGTCAATTAGACAGGCCACTGATTCTAAGGCAGATCCCAAGTTCAGAGACCATGCTAAAATATGAAAAAAAAAATGTGCAATTTATAATCGACAAAATTTGGTATCTTTACAGTGAATAATTTTGGTTACATTGTCTTTCACATCTAATTGCTTAGTCAGCTTACAGAAAGGGTAGAACTTTGACACAGCTTGTACCACACATTTTGATCATGGTGAAGGAGCATCAAAATGTGTCACTGAACAGGGTATACTAAACTGCCAGCTCCTTGATCCCCCCTAAAAAAAAAACCCAGAATGACAAGAAGAACTCATCTTACTTACCTGTCGAGTGTAGAGACTTACATGAAAATATATAATCTTATTATGTCTTATTATTATAAAACTGTCCTTTGAAGGGTTATCTGAACAAATTAGTTTTAGGATACCCACACATTAGAGATTGTAAAATACATCTATCTATTTTGAAAAGGTACAACTCATATTGGTTGTCTTATTTAATAATTTGCTGCTCAAGTAATATTTAAATTAACCTTTGTATTCCGAAAGGAGTAAATGTAGTACTTAAGCCACAAGAGTTTCAGGATATTCTTTTCTTCCCATTATGTTTAAGAGTATTATAAACTCCTGACCCTGTTGGATTCCTTAGTTAAACAAGCAGTTGAGAGTCATTGTCCTTTTGAATAAATATTATCCAAGATTATTGGTAATATCATTCCATCCTAAGGTTTTAAATAAATATCATCTATACACTGACAATGCCAAAGTGTTTGTTTCCAGTCCTAACCTCTCCCCTGAACTTCAGACGTACAACTATTTGACATCTCTGCTATGAGGTTTGCTTGGCACCTCAAATTTAACACAGTCAAAACAGAACTCCTGATCCCCCAACTTTCCCTTAGTTTTTCCATCTCAATAAATGGTATTACCATTCACTCGGTTATTCAAACCAAAAACCTAGGATCACCTTTTGTCTTAAAGAAATAAGAGATTTAAAATTCTTTTTTTTGTTTTTTTGAGTTGGAGTCTCACTCTGTCACCCAGACTGGAGTGCAGTGGCCGCTCCCGGCCACCGCAGCCTCGACCTGCTGGGCTCCGGCGATCCTTCCGCCTCAGCCTTCCGAGTAGCCGGAATTACAGGCGCGCGCTACCACGACCGGCTAATTTTTTGATTTATTGTAGAGATGAGGTCTCGCCTGCCCAGGCGGGTCTCGAACCCGTGGGCTCAGGCAATCCACTCACCTCAGCCTCCCAAAGGCGCGGGATTACAGGCTGAGCCACCAAGCCCGGCTTAAAATTCTTTTTTTTAATTTAAAAAATGTGGGGTACAGTTTAGGGTTAGGTATGCAAATGTTCATTATGCAAGTACCTTTGTTGATGAGGTGTGCCCCTCCCTCCCCTGGCAGTTTCCCTCAACTGCCAAGAAATAAGAAAATTAATTGACAGATAATGTGTATTCTAAGATAAAGCAAGTTATTAAAGTTAAAAATTATTTTAAAAACTTTATTTGGAAACAATGCTAAACTTATACAAAATTGCAAAAATAAAAATAGGTCTAAGATTGTTTACCCTTTAGCCAGACCTGCCTATTGATAACATTTTATCCCATATGCATTAACATTTCCACTCTCTGAATATGTGTATGAGTGGGGTATGTACAATTTTTACTTGAGCCACTTGAAGGTAAATTAAGGTCGTCCCTATCCCTAAATATTTCCTAAAAAGTGGAACATTCTCTTACATAACCATAGTACATAGCATTAAATTCATAAATTGACCTTGATATACCACTTAAGCCTACTGTCCATACTTTAGTATCAATTGGTCTAATAATGTCCTTTATACTGTATTATATTTAGTTGTCATGTCTCTTTAGCCTCCTTTACTCTGGAACATTCAGGATCATCTTTAACTCCATTCTTTCTTTTATATCCCACACCTAATCCATCACCAAGTCCTGTCAGCTCTATCTTCTAAAAATTAGCAGAATTGCTAATTTTAACCACTCTCTCCCATAAGGAAAGGTATCAAATATTCATAAAGGCAAAATATATCAATAAAGTACCTAATATAAAGAAGTGCAGATGAAAGCAAGACTTTTATTATTTATTTTTTTTGACTCATAAGGATGGCAATGATGTTGGAAGAAAATTAAGGAAACCAGTAGAACAATGTATTCCAAGAACCAAATCTTGGTACGGAATGCCAGAGAGATCATTAACAAAATACTAACACTTAATCTCATTTAGTCCTCAAGAATCATGTATTATTATCCCATTTTAATATTATAAGCAAACAGACTCAAAGAGGTCAAATAACTTGCCTCAGGTTACACAGCTGTAGTAGCAGACATACAGATTCCAGCCAGGTCCTTATCATTCCTAAAGGCAAAGAGCCTGAAAGATGCTATTAGTGGTTATCTCTAGAGAGTGAGAGAAGACCTTTTTACTTTCTGCTTCATCTACCTTCATGGGTTTTTGTTTCTGCTACAACTATGTACTATTATAACAAAATATTATAAAAATATTTCTATGGAGGATTAAGACTACAACAGATAATCTCAATTCTTTAAGCATTTGGGAGGGCCACTACCCCTTCCCTGCAGAACTCCCTCATAAAATAAAAGAGCCTTGCTAAATTACAAAAACACTGACTTTTTATGATGCAAAGCATAAGTCAATCATCTGGTCTGTATACACACTTTGCTTTAAAATTGTTTTTTTCCTTAGATTGTGAATTAATTTACATAGAAAATGATGATCTAATGCTGTATCATGCAAAAAAAGTAGCCAGTAGCCACATGTGGCTACTGAGTACTTTAAAAGTGGACAGTACAAATTGAGATGTGCTGAAATTGTAAACTACATACCACATTTTAAGATGTTATATTTTAAAAATGCAAATAATATCTCAGTAGTTTTTTACTATTACAAGTTGAAATGATAATACTGGGGATACATTAGCTTAAATAAAATGTTATTAAATTTCATTTTATCTTTTTAAAAAACGTTCTAAATGTGGCTACTAGAAAATTTAAAATTACAGATGTGGCTCACATTTTTATTGGAGAGCTCTGACATAATACTACAGAAATAAATTTGACCTCACCTGGATACTATCTGGACTTTTTTTGGTAACAATAAATGTTTTGCCTCTTAACATATGTTCCTTGTTCCTTCTTTGCTGTAAATAATAAAAGGAAATAGCTACAAGTCAACATTAGTTAAAATGCCCAATAATCATCAAATAAATATTACTGACTAAATGAAGATTTTACTTCGAATACGATCCACTTTAGGTCACATCTTCTATATAACATAAAATTCCCCAGTGCAGCATTGCCTTTGAGAAAAAAGTCTATTAACAAGAGATTGTTACCATTAAAGTTCCCCACAACCACAATGCATCAGAATCCCATTCTCTACTGTTTGTGAAAACCCGGAGAACATCATTTTCCACCGAAAGCAAAACTTTAAGAAACCACATGGTAGAGATGAGACACCAGATCCCAGGTTCTGTCTCGTTTACCAGAATAGGGTGAGTCGAGGATTTCTTGCTTCTGTTTTCTCATGTGTGGAACAAAGAACTAACAATATTATTATTTTTGAAGACCCTCCCCCGCCCCATCCAACCCTGGGTTTCCGTAAAGTCAAAGGTGAAGGTGTAAACTTGGAGATGACCAGATCAGGTAACCCCATCCTGCGGAAACTCGCTCCCCAGCCCCAAGGTGGGAGGGCCCGGGGCAGGTGGTCTGGCCGCCCGCGCAGCCCCGCCCCCCGCGGACCCAGACCCTGAGCGCCCCCATCCCCGGCTACAAGGACTCCACAAAGGTAGGTAAGCCCATCTTGCCTGCCCCCGGGCCACGCTGGACCAGTAGCAACCACACGCTAACACCACGGGGCAGGCACTGCTTCCATGACCGGCTCCATCAAGGCCAGCAACGCGGCCGGGAGAGACTGAGCGAGGCATGCGGGGCTCTCGCACAGCCACTTGGAGCGAAGCGGGTCGGCGCACCGAAGGCTCTGACCTCGAACCCCCGTCGGGGCGCGCCCGCGTCCCCTAAGGCAAAGCGCCGCTCCCGCCACCACCGCCCTTGCTTTTTTTTTTTTGAGTTGGAGTCTCACTGTCGCCCGGACTGGAGGGCAGTGGCCGCTCCCGGCCACCGCAGCCTCGACCTGCTGGGCTCCGGCGATCCTTCCGCCT
>NW_007259184.1:177897-183521 GCF_000164805.1 Carlito syrichta | reverse complement strand
CGCAGCCTGGGGTTCGGGGACCGGCCTCCGTTGGACGGTCCCGAGCTCTCGAGACCACCGCCAGCACGCGCCGCCTCGGCTGGGGAGTGAGAAACGCGCGCTGCGGTCTCCGCGCTTTGGGACCCGAGCGAACCGAACGAGCCAATGGACGCAGAGGGGCGGGGTCTGGGCTGCAGCGGCCGGGGGCGGGTCGGGGGTCCGCACTCTTCAGTAAGGGGTGCTGCCTCTGCAGATTTCAAACCCAGACACTGTCACTCTCATCCCGAACATGTGACGTGGGGGGGAGTCGGCCTGCTGAGTCCACGGGACGTAGCGGGACTAGGCTGACAAAGACCCGGGACGGGACACATCTCCAGACCCTCACTGTCCATTGAGGAAGGCAGGCGAGAAAAAGACACGTGTTGATTGACTGTGCCTCATAATCAACATTTCATAATTGTCAAAGGGGGACAGACATTTTTCTCAAAGATCCAAAGTAAAGGCTAACTTCCAGACCAGGTCTTGGCCAACAAAGCTGTCATGAAACTACAGGCACCTGGAGCATCAATGATTCGCTTCATTTGTTCCTCCTGTGGTCAAGTGAAGCCGGTGAGGCACCTGGGAGAGAAGAGAGTGGGACGATCTGAAGGATAGAAGAACAGCAAGGACAGGGTGGGGGCACAAAGTCCAGGGAAGAGAGAGGCTGGAGGAAGAGGGAATAGACCATTGTGTGCTGCAGAGGTCTACTAGGATTGGGAATGAAGGGACCCGTTGGATTCAGAAGGTAGGAGGTTCTGGCGAGAATATTCTGCGGAAAAGCATAAAATATTGCTTAGAGAAATTAAAGAAACCCTAAACAAATGAAGAGATGCATTGGAAGATCCTATATTGTTAAGAAGACCATTTTCTTCAAATTGATCTATTCAACCCCCTCCCTGTAAAAAGTCTAGAAGGCTTTTCTACAGAAATTAGCAATTGATGTTTCTGTTGTGTGGAGAAAAAAAGAAATTGACAGTCTGAATCTAAAACTTAAATGGAAATGCAAAGGATCTAGAGTAGGCAAAATAGTAGGCAAGTTCTTAATTTAGTCTCTCTAGGGTGGAGGAAAAAACAGGCTTCAGGAGCCACACTTGCCCCACATCCTTCTCCTGAATAGCCTGAAGAGCAGGTAAATTTATTTCACTCAGGCGGTTTGCGATCAGCTAAGTGCTTTTCAGTGCCAGATTACTAACGACTTGAAAATCTCCTTCCAGGCACAAGAATTATTAATCCAACATAGAATGAACAACAAAATAACTTTTTATTTTATTTAAAATATTACTAATTATTTTTGTAAAACTTAAAGGTAATCCTGTCAAAGGGCCAATGCAATCCCACGCCTCTCATCAAAATGTCAGTCTCCCATCTCTCTGGAGTAGAGGTTACCTTGGCTTCACCCTCTAGCATATCATCTATGGTAAATGTGTATCAAACCTACTACAGGAAACAAAAGGGACAGTTTTCTCTTGCTAACGTTTGCCTGTTTTAAATTCTCTTGTTCATGATTATGTCCTACAATTTAACCTACAACCTAACTACATGTCTCTAATGTTTTCAATTTTGTCTTCTTCAGACTTTGTCGAAGTAACCGTATTTCCTTGTTATAACTGTCTATCATTTCTTATCGCAACCCAAAGATGCTTGAAGACAAGCTGCGGGGACGTCTACATATGGATTCAGGAATTCACTTGTGCAACAATGAAAACTGCCTGGACTCCTGTACTGGGTATCAAACCCACTGGAATAACTATAAATACATTTTACCAGACATGAAAGCCTCAATGTGTCATAACAGCGGCTATAATGGCCTTTATTATAGTAATATTACTTCTAATAATATATGTTGGCACACAGTGCTTTGTATACGAATACAAAGATACTTAACAACTCCATGGGCTCCTGTCCTCTTATCCCCTCCTCTTGCTCTAGACACGTAGGGACAACTCTATGTCCCCATCCAGCAGCAAGAAATTACAGAAGTCTCACCTTCATCTAATCTAATCCCAAGATGCAAATAAGAACATTTTTGAAATAGCAAGAGGTGGGAATGAAAGGAGGGAACCTCTGAAATGCAGAAGCCATTTAAATTTAAAAGTAGACATTTACATTTTTTTCCTTGTCACCCCTTCACTGTCCTTGGATCTAGTAACTGTTGCTGGTATTGAAGGGAGCACAACCATCTTCATTGATGAACATTTATCTTTTTTGAGCCTGGCTACAGATTACTGACTCCATGACAGGGATGGAGTGTTGGGGGCAGGGACCAGCCTACCTTCTGCTTCTCTGCCCAGGTGGGCAGGCAGCTTTGGATCTGAATGACTGGGATGAGGGAAAGTGAGTGAGGCACCTCCTAATCCTGACCTGTTGCATCCTGTCTTTATTTAAAAGGGATATTTTGTTCATCGTGGATTGTTTGCATTAATTTGGATTTCTTAAAATATGCTTTAAAATATCATTTCTCTTGATAACTGAGTTTTTGGGGCACCCCATTAAAATTTGCACCTGGTGATGGGGATGCATTTGTCTTACTCCAGAGTCCCAGATCGGCCTAACTTTTGAGAAACCAATTGTTTCTCTTACCAGAAGCACTGGTGAAGAGCTGAAATACCTAGAATAGTCCCAGACTCATAGTTGATGCTCAATAAATGTTTCTGGAATATTTATTGAATGAGTAAGTAGGCTGAGACTGAGAGGCCTTTCTCGATGTGACTCCGAAGAGAGATTTTTAACTTACTGATCCAATCACTTCTGGTCCCCTGGACAAAAGCACACTCATGTGAGACCCTGATAACCTGATCTGTCAGGCACTGGGGAGCTCACATACACTAATACATAAAGGCAAAAGCGATCATAAGCCATTTAAGAAAATGATGGCTTAAAGGAAAGGGACCAAGATGAACCAGAATAGGGACGACTGTGGAGTGCAAGACTCAGGGATATAATAGAAGAAAATGTTATTCAAACTGTAACTGTGAGCTATGATCACACTTCTGCATTCCAGCCTAGGTGATGGAATAAGACCTTATCTCTCTAAAAAAAGAGAAAAGCCCACTGAGAGAAAAGGCAAGGGTCACGGGAAACAGACTACTCTCATGGGCTTATTAATCCACAAATAATCAGAACTTTCAGGTGCAAAAAAAGAATGCAGAGACCAGTTGTAATAATCAAATAAATAACAGAGAAATACTTTTCTGAAGAGAAACAAACAAACAAACTTGAGCTATCAAATTGAAAAGCCTCACTGACTCACAGGCAGAACAACAAAAATGGATACATACCTAGGATCTTGCACCTGGTGAAATTTCTGGACCTCAAGATTGTTGAGAACAATTTTACAAGTGCTAGGCAGAAAGACCAGGCCACTTAGGAAGAAGTAGTCTAGAACCGGGCCTGCTTATGCCCTTCCCTTGCCCCTCTCTCAGTCCATGGCTTGGCAATGTCTATCCATGTCTAATCAAATCAATCTCTTTCCTAGTTCTCCAGGGCGTGCTCCCACTGAGTGTGTGGTTTCATTTTGCGTGCACATCAGAGAACCTCAAGTGGGCCAGGCAATCACACCTTCTCTCCTGCACTTGTACCTCTTCTCTCTCAGCCTTGCTTCCTCTCCCAAGGCACTGAAACAATCCACAGAATGTGTGCAGATTCCCAGTGCAGTATCTACCCACCTCTGCATACCCACACTCACATAGTCTGCCCTTTTCTCCACCAGGTGAAACTTTTCTGATACTCTTTGTGCATTCCCTCTCTCCTACTCGAGGACATCACTCGAGCAAGTCTCTCTTCTCTCAGACCTCATCAGTGTTTTTCCTTCCACCATTGCCATCAACACTCAAACATATTATTTCTTCCACCTTAAAGCAAACAAATAAACAAATCAAACTTCTCTCAACTTCACTTCTCCTTCCTATTACCAATCATTTCTTTGCTTTCCTTTGCAGCAAAACTCCTCAAAGGAGTTGTCTATACTCCTTGTCTACAGTTCTTCACCTCTTATTCTTTTTTTAGAAGCACTTCAATATGACTTTTCTTTCTTCTATTCCATTTGCCCCACTGTTGTTAAGGTTACCAATAACCAATAATAATTCAACGTGATTAAGAACAGCCATCAATTCTCAGTGCTCATAGCACTTGACTTTTCAGCAGAATTGTACCTTTCCTCCTCCCTGACGCGCTTTCTTCACTTGGCTTCCAGGACACCACTCTCTCCTGCTTGTTTTAACTACTTCACTGGTCTCCTTTTCTGGGTCTCTTCTTCTCCTGACCTGTGTTAATTTGACCTAGGGGAGTGTTTCTATGCTCTTACATGGAGGTTGTCCAACTTTCATACACTGTTAGTAACTCTTCAGGATAACGTTTTCCTTTTGATCAACAGTTATTGGTCAGGTGTGTTGTCTCACACCCATAATCCCAGCACTTTGGGAGGCCAAGGAGGGAGGATCACTTGAGCCCACGAATTCAAGACCAGTCTAAGCAACTGAGTGAGACTTCGTCTCTACAAAAATAAAAAATTACTGGGTATGGTGGAATGTGCTGGTCGTCCCAGCTACTCAGAAGGCTGATGCAGGAGGATTGCTGGAGCCCAGAAGTTGGAGGCTACAATGAGCCATGATTGTGCCACTGCACAACAGAGTAAAACTCTGCCTCAAAAAAAAAAGGTATCAAGAAATAGCCTCATCAGCAAACAAAAAATGAAAGAAAAATAAATGTCAAGTATCAAAAATTGACAAAATATGACAAAATTGCAAAAATGATAATATCTATTGTAACCAGGACTACCTGACCCAGAAGAAGACTTATTTACTGATATCACTGCATCCTGGTTAAATAAGTCCTAATATGTAGTTGGCTTCCTAAATATGTTCATAACCTTTAAACAGTAATTCAATTTTGAGAAAACACACTAAGAAAATTCTAGAGAGAAAAATAAATATTCATTGTAAAGGACAAATATTATTACTCCATTCGTAAAGCAAAATATGGAAATAAAATGAAAGGGCCAGTTGGGGAGACCTGGCTGGTGTGAGCAACCATCGACAGGTTTGCACAGACTAACAAACAGGTAAATATGGGAGATCTACATATTGAAATAGTATCTAGAGTAGACTCTAAGAGTATATTAATGAGGTCTGTATTAATATTGGGAATGTTTAGATAAAAGTCTTGTTTTTTTTTTTACATCAGGGCGGGGTGTGTGTGTTGGGTGAGTCTTTCTGTGTTGCCCATGCTGGTCTTGAAATCCCAGGATCAAGCCATCCCCCTACTGAACATTACTAACTACAGCTGTATAAAAACATGCCATAAATATTCATTTTTTAAAAAGGCTACTACTATTGCTTACAACTTTAGTGAATACGGAAACATGAGGGGCACTGACAAGAACACTGCCACAAATACGCAGGCATCGCACAATAAGAAACTCCAAGTTGGCAACCTCCTCAGGTCCCCTCCCACTGTGGGAGCTTTTCTGTCCTCTCAATAAATACTGCTTTAAAAAAAAAAACTCCAAGCTCCCTGCACGTCCCCTGTGAGCTCTGGGTGTTTGAGGGGTTGGACAACCAGCGGATTAAAGGCTCTGAGAGACCATCGGCGGGCGGGCCGCCGGGGGG